>NC_088201.1:61279680-61375679 GCF_037126465.1 Ornithodoros turicata | reverse complement strand
AAGGGAGTCTGGCCATTAATGGGTCATGCCTATACCTGAAGCTCCACCCACTTTTTCAGCTTTCTGACCAATGGAGTCTTGAAATATGGGGCGCTATCAATCAACCTATCGTCACCATTTGTCCCCCTATCCAACATGGGCAGCGCCATTTTGGGTGGCAAGTGGGTTGGATGGAACTGAAATGGATACCTCGCAATCTGCAGAACCAGTGTATTTTTGGTGCAAATTTGATGAGCGCCATCTAGGGAGCGTAAGGCACGTCGGGAGTTGTGGTGGTGGTGGTGCGATGTTATAAGGAAGAGGAGGAAGAGGAGTGAGGTCTGCCTGAGGTCGGGAGTTGTCGTCTGCTTCCGTCGTTGCACCGCTGCCGGCAGAACCACCTGCTGGGACACGTTCTGTCGTCGGAATGATTTTTAAACAAATCTACATGAATAGTTGGAATATAAAAGGCAAGAATGTTTATATCCATGAAATCCAGCAACTAAATATAAGATTGTACAGCACAGTCCCGTTTTTGTTATGATTTCGCTGTGATCGCCGCGATCGCCCTGTTCACTAGGCCTAACATCGGCGACAAAACGTATTATTTTCGATTAGATATCGACGGATGAGCGTAAGTTGAAACTGATTTCCGAGAAACGTATATGAGAATGTGCATTTGCAGCGTAAAATCAGAGTAGTCTGTGAAAATTTTTTGTCACGAAATCCCCGCGTCACTGTGTTTATTTTCGACGCCATTTTGGGTGGCAGTATGGTGTCATGGCGACCCCCTTGGTAAAAAGCAAACCAATCAGAGGAGCGAGACTGTGATTGACAGGTCGAGCCTCTTTTTGTGACTCCTCCCAATGGCCAGACTCCCTTTTAATATACGACTCTGGCATACACGGCACTGCTACGCCGCAGTGCCGTGTATGCCAAAGGGAGTCTTGCCATTAATGGGACCTGCCTATACCTGAGGCTCCACCCACTTTTTGAGGTATCTAGCCAATCACAGGTCGAAATACAGTTGTCTATTCTTACATCCATCCAGTACTTATACCTCAACCTTATTTACTGGGCGCTACCATTTTGGAGAAAATTGACGGATTTGGATTGAAACGGATATCACTGGTGACAGACCAAAACGACGGATTTTGCGCCCACTTTTATCAACGCCATCTGCACGGAGAGAAGCATGTTGGGAAGGCTCAGAATAGACCTCTACCTGTTTGTAAACAAATGACGTCATAATGTTCGACAGCGCCACGAGTTTGGTAGAGTTGAACCACGTTCAATGCTAGTGGCGAACAAGGTCGTGCCCGATAGCCACGGTCTTGAGGGGATTACGATGGTCTCTGAAAAGGACGTGACCTTCGGTCCTACTTTTCTTTCAACAGGAGGCAGCGAACAATTGCCCATTCGTGGAACCCAGCTCTCCCCTTCCGATCTGTTTTGGTTTCGGTGTGTCTACCAATGTCATGATGAGGTTTCTCGGGTAGAGGTTTATTGCAGAAATGGTTGCTGGCAGAAGTGATTGGTCAGGATGGCGGTACAACCGCTTCTTCGTAGCGGACGGCAGCCGGTATGAAGTTTTATGTCACGTAATGTAAGTACGTACATTGAATCAAAAAGGAGCAAAGATGTATGTATAAATAAAATACAATTATATAATGCAAAATCGTCCTTCTTGCTATTTTCTTGGTATCACGGTCTTAACTAGGCCTAACGTTAGCGACGAAACATCCCATTTTCGTGTAAATAACGATGGCGGAGCGAAACTTGGAGCTGATTTTGCAGATGCGTACATGAGGATATATACTCACAGTATGAAATTAAAGTAGTCCGTGAAAATTTTTTGTCACGAAATCTCTGCTTCGCCGTTCCAAGCACCATCCTCCATCTCGGAGCAGAGGTCTCGGAGAAAATTTGGTGTCATGGCAGCGCCCATGGAAAACGGTAACCAATTAAATGCGCCCAAGTTTGATTGACAGGTCGAGCCTCTTTTTTAGGCTCCTCCTAATGGCCAGGCTCCCTTTGGCATACACGGCACTGGCTTTTCCCTTCCCATCGTGCAAGTACAACGGTCGCATTGGATGGCTCTCAAATAAGGTACCACAATAACTGCACGTGAGGTCCACGTTGCTTCTACGGCGAGCCCTCTCACCAGCACCACCACCACGTTGCTGCATCCCGTCTGCGAATTCCCATTATTGCTGCTTTCTGAATAGACAGACGCTTTGTCACGTGCTTTTTCCAACCTTTTCTTTCTTTCATGCGCAGAGACGTACTGCCGTAGCGTATCAACCCTACCTACCCCGTTGCAAAATCTGTGCTTGGTGCTGTGTACTCTTTAGTGGCAGCTAAATCTGTGCTTGCTGTCGTGTAACCTTTGGTGGCATCATGGACGTTCAGGACCTGCCCTCGCTACAAAAGCTATGCCACTGCGGTGTCTTCACTGTCAGAACAAGAGAGGAAGTCGCTCGTGTGGACGAAGTTCGGTGACAGCAGTTTTTGTTATCCTTTTTCCTGTGCTGTTTTGTGCCGACGGGAAATAAAGTTTATTTCCTAGAAAATTGGCTGGATATATCGAGCCCAGAAACTGAACCATCTCTGCGTCCCGTGGAGACGCGGATTTTGCGTGTCGGATGCGGATGTAGAGGTTGGTCGCCGTTGCGTATGTGGATCGGATATGATATGGATGTGTTGTGCACGGATGCAGGTCGGATGGCAAAAAGCTCACCGCGCAGGGCTTTACCGTAAACAACGCTCTGCACCAATATGGCGTCAGCCGGCTGGCGACTGGAAAGCAGTGCTGTAGATCAAAGACCACTAGCTCGAGCGCGCAGGTAAGCTACGACGACTATTGCTCTTGCACAAGGGCGCATGTTATTTGTTGCACAGTTCGACGCAGGCAAAAACGATACGTCTATGGCAGGGGCTTTCACTACTCTACACTTGCACTGTTATTATTGTACTACTTTTCTGATCGCGCGCAAAACCGACTGGGGTAGTGGAATGAGATTGTCAAATGGGGTCTTGTCAAAATTCAAACAATCACACTAAGTCGACTTAGCCGGTTGCGTAACTTGACCAACGGCACCAATGAAGGAGTCTCACAAGCGATGGTTACCGTAGGCTTCACTCTGTCCAACCTCATCAGCAGTGTTCTGTTCCTTCCGCAACCAACACACACTGCGAAGCAGACGAGCTTCGAAGCAGCCATTTCTATTCTCCTTCGATCCTCATACATCAACTAATGAACTTCCTCGACAACATTTGTTCCTGCTGCGACTGGCGTACATTGTAGAGCAGTTGGTACGGACGGGTAGTAGCCGACCTCCATGTACAGTCCTTTTCCAGCGGCTTGCGCACCAGCGCGAGGAATGGCCACACCACGGTTGCGGAATGGAATCACCCATTCCAATTCCATTCCGTGGGATGGAGACTTGTGATAATTCCATTCCTTTCAATTCCTCGGAATGAAAAGGTATGGCATATTCCCACTCCTGGAATGGCTTGGCAACCCCATTCCATTCCTTTAATTCCATCAATAAAAGAAAAGGGACCGGTAACCGTGCTGGGTAGCCCAGCAGTGCTATAGAGGAAATTGACATTTACCCATCACGGAAAAAGCAAAAAGACAAGGTTATTTTGGCCTTGACTGTGTGGCACCCAGAACAGTCCATTCCAATTCCATTCCGCCTGCGAAAAAAAATGCCTAATTCCATTCCATTCCTAGGACAGTTTCCACCATTCCAATTCCATTCCGGGCTCTGATAAATCTGGAATGATTCCGGAATCATTCTAACCTCGGAGTGGCAACTCCGCAACCCTGGATCACACATTGCGAAAGAAGCTGCGAAGCAGCAGCAGTAAAGATCTCAAATCTTGCATGCTTCGCATTCGTTCGCAGTTCCCATTTGTCGAAGCAGTGTCCAAAGTACGAAATTTCCAGCTTGCAAAACTCACATTTATAATTTTTCAGACACCCACAAATGGCTCGCACACAGCCTATCATAACACAAATAATACAGACAAGAGATAGGCTAGCCAAGTTCCATTATGGATGTAGGCAATTCTCTTCTTACTGAAAACAATAAATCTGCCATTATGCGTGGCTTCACAACGAAGTGATTGGAGTTTTTTGGATGAGATGGTTTCAGATCTATGTTGCCCGACGTGTGGTTGCATACTACAGCTGTGCCATCAGTATTCCATCTTCATCACCAGTTAAGCGTAGCGGAGCAGGTTATAATAATAACATGTTTACTACAAAGTATAAACAGAGTGCAGGTTGAGTGTCAGGGGTTCAGACAAGACTGATGCAAGAGAAGTTCATTTCAAAAAGGTCATTTTCAACCTGTATGCACATAGACTGACCAGATGTTATAGGTTTCACCCGAGCCCCTATGCAGGGCCCCCTACAAACTTTATCCAGCGGCACATGATATGAATGCAAAGAAAAACGTTCATAACACACGTCTTGCTCACTTCATAGCACCTACCAAGCTGGGGTGGTGCGGGGTGTGAGTTGGCCTAGTTAATGCAGAAGAAAGCAAAAACTCGCAGTCAATCTCTACTCTTCAGCTTTTCATAACATGCACACTGTTTTTGCTCGCATATGTCCAATTAAAAAATAAAATTTCAGAAACTGAGAGATTTGAGAGCAAACGCATGAAGAGTCCTGGAGTAGGTGTATCAACACAAAGCAGACATGCCGCTAACACTGGGCATCATTTCAATGCAGAACAGAGGAGTTTGCCTCACAGTACATTTTCGTTCTGTCTTTGTGTGTTTCATAATGTTCAAAAGGAATTTCTCTCTTTAAATAACGGTCAGGACCATGTCGCAGATTCTGTCTCACAGTCTCCGCCCCACCTGGAAGGTACACACTCGAGCATATCGCAGTACGTGGGTGGCTGCATCGAAGGAGGTCCATGAATCGTGACGTTTGTAGCCGTTAGCATACCCTTGTAGCCAAATGGCTCTCCTCCACCACTTTTCCGTCTGTATTCTTTCAGCCAGTCCTCAAGATTGGCATTAGTCTTCGTGGCCTGAAAAAAAAAAAAAGTAGCTTGCATCGCTCTTCTCATTTTTATGTTAATGTTTCTGCCGGCCCAACTGTACAGGGCAGCCTGCTTTAAAAAAGAATGTAGGACTCTCTCCATTTGAGAGCTCTGCAGGGTATTGGGCATAGAACTTATTGGTGACTTTCGTTAAGTTTATTGTACCAATCAGTTGATGACTTTGACTGGTAAGTTGGAACACTAATTGACAGTCGTGAAATAGCTGAAGAACCTCTCGCAGACGAAGTTGACAGTCGTTGCTTAGTGATCAAGCGAGTTTGAGATCACTGGAACGAAATTGGTGGAGGTGCCGTAGACATCGAAGGTTGCTCTGTCGATTTTCTGGGTCTATATGCTCTCGGACACACTATGCTCCGTAACACCAAAATGTTACATGAAATTTGTTAGATGCTACCCACGTAGAAGTTTGGAAAGACATAATTCTACATCAAAACTGCACAGACTGGGTGACGTCGTGAACAACCATTGCAGCCAAAGCCATCGCGAGGAGAGTTTGCACCGAGGGCAGGGTAAACATAAAGCGCCCCTCCCCCCACCTCTCAGTGTCTTCAGAAGCCCTATTTAACAAAGAATAGAAAACGCTTATTTGCACTTGCGAGATTGTAAATTCAAATTCTCTTCATTCCCGCTTTATACAGTCGAACTCCTTTATAGCGAACACCTTTTTAACGAAAATACCACTACAACAAATTTTTTTGCGGTCCCGCTGGAGCCCTATAGGTCCAATAATGGACATCCTTTTTAACGAAAATACCTTTACTGCAAATTTTTTTTGCTGTCCCCTGAGTTTCGTTGTAAAGGAGTTTGACTGTACTGTCCAGCCAACCTGCCAGGGCAGCCGTTCGGTGCCCTCTCCAGCGAGGGTGCCTGGGGCGGCTGCCCCCCCCTCGTCGCTACGGCTCTGATTGCAGTTACGGTCATCATCACGGCAATACAGTGAACACTCATAGGGTTTTTAGCTCCACCCCAGTTCTTGAAGCACACCCATGTAAACTGTGGTCATAATTTTCATGGATAAATGTATGTCACAGCTCTGTCACTGAGGGGGGCCTGTATAAGGTTCAAGTCAACGAGAACAGTAACAACGTGGGGCTTGCTGCAGTTACTATGTATACAAATTCAAAGCTCCTAACTTTGTATGATTGTCTAATGTAGCTTATATTTTCGGAAGGCCCCTCATCTAGCTTCGCTACAGGGCCTCCCTTGCCAACTGTATGAGATATATTTCTAAAAAAAAAAAACAATCGACTGTGCGTGTCACAACTGAGAGAATTGAGATCATTTTCTCGACAGGTACTTACCACTCGCGGTTTTTGCTTGTCTGCCTCGACTTGTTGGGTAAGCCGCTGGAGCTCCTCAGGGCTAATGTGTGAAAACTTGCAGGCAGTACCGTAGTCGCAGCTTCCCGCTTGTTGGAATCTGCGGCACGGCTTCTTCTGGGATTCCGCTTGCAAGACGGTAATGGCGTCACGAAAGTTCTCGTAGTGCAACTTACGCAAACGAATATGGTGAACACCTTGCAGATGTTTTTTACGATTATTCACATTGTCTGGGAAACTCTTCCCGCAATAATCACAGTGATATCGTCTTCCCATTTCTCAGTGTGTATGGAACACCGCTTATTTTCGTTTCGACAATTTGGTTTGTCGTGTGATAGCATGCAGGAAACGAAACACTGTAGAGTCAAACCGCTTCTGGTAACGCAACACATAAACAAACCTCACAGCCTTGTTCTTGTTCTCCGCTTCTCCGCAAACACTCATGCGTACAATTCAGACTGATGCTTCAGAGCCGCAGTTTCGTAACTGCAAATGGAAAGAACATCATTACAATTATCTCGATGTTATAAATAAAAAGTTCATGTCCATTACTACCATGGTGTAAGAGTAACTTAAACGATGTTAATATGTTGCATTTCCTAATGCTTTTCATAGTCGGGCGCTACTTTGGATGGCGCAACCAGTGCCTTTGGCGATAAGTGGCGATAAGGCAAGGCGACAGCCATATTGTTATTTGTGTCTTGGGGCCGTGGGATGCGCGCGGGTTTTAGTGGTTCGCACATTTACCTCGTGGTCAATATCTGGATATTAACTTCCATATTATTTAAAAGATGCACATAGCACGAAGTATCGCTGCAGATCATAACGACCTCATTCATGATGTGGCATTTGACTTTTACGGAAAGCGTCTTGCTACCTGCTCTAGTGATCAGTATGTGAAGGTGTGTAGTGCTTTGTAACTTTAAACATTTTGAAGTTTACATTACTATATAATAAGTGTCAGTGTGAACAGTTCGAGCTGCCATGAGTGACGGAGGAGGGTTGACATTGCTGGCGACTTACCAGTCGTCTGATAGCAGCGGCGAGGAGGATTCTTTGAGTCCGCCGCCTAACAAAGCAAGAAAGGTACACCCACCGTCAGAACTACAAACCAAGACTCCGAGGGCTTCGAAAGTAGCTTTGCCTTTACCTGCTGATGTCCTTAACTTGTACGGCGACCGCATTGATCCATTTGGTTGGGAAGACGACTCGTCAAAACATGATGGCAGAGTCAGAGCCTTTGCTCACGGACCTGGTGTCTGGGCGAGTTACATCTATGTTCCAGCTTCGAGCTCCCAAAATTTGCACGGATTGATTGATAGGCTTTGTGATGGATTGGACTACCTGAAGCCAAATAATGTGGAGTCCTGCCACGTTAGTCTATCCAAAACGGTCAAGCTCCAGTACCACTGGATTCAGCCAATTGCTCACCGTCTGCGTGAAAAGTTGACCCCTTTCTCTCAGTTTCCATTGTACCTGGGTTCTCTGGAGGTGTACACAAATGAGGAAGGTACCCGAACTTTCCTTGGACTGAAAGCTCTTGCTGGAGAGAAAACATTAAAGGACATGGTAACAGAAGTGGATGCATGCCTAGAAGAGTACGAACTTCCAACCTTTTATGATCCACCGTCGTTCCACATGAGCCTTGCATGGTGTGATGCCAAGCACGAAACCACACTGGAACGAATACTTCCTGACCTGGTTGTCAAGATGGAGTTGTATGCACGCAGGTTCCCGGCAGTTAACATGACATACGTGAACACAATTTGTTTTCGAGCAGGAAATAAGCTGTTTGAGTTTGGTTTGTCCTCCCATGTGGGAACATTATGACACTGAAATCTTGTTGATGCTTTAGCGATGAAAAGAATAAATGAGGTGTCTAATTCAATGTGTTTCTTTGTTTCATGGTCAAAGTTTCAGCACTAGTAAGATTTCAGTGCACTGCCTTGAAGGACCATGAAGTGGATTCTCACACTGCATTGCCTTTTTCTTTTCGTTAAGGTGTGGGATTTGGACGATACAGGGAAGTGGCATTGCACCGCTAGTTGGAAGGTAAGTTTTTACATCCCATGCAAACGTTCAAGGCTGCATTGATTTTAATGAACCCTGTGTACAGCTTGCTACAGCAATAACTTAAACATTGTTTTGCCCTGTGGAGCGGGGGGGGGGGGGGGGGTGACACCCTAGCGCCACTTAGGAGAAATGAAGCGTGAGAAGGTTTGGGCTATCCCACTCATGTTACAGGGGTGTCTGTTGTTAGCCAGGTGCCCTGTAGGGTCGTTCCCCGCATATGGTTCAGAGCACCTGGCTAACGACGGGCATCCCTGTAACACGAGTGGGATAGTCCAAACCTTCACTGAGTTTATTTCTCATGTGTCTCACCAGGCGAAGCTGCGTTCAGGTAAACGTTGCAGCAAGCTGTACCACTTTAGAAAGTGTCCTCGAGAGTTAATCGAGCTGCATTTGGCCCATTTGCCCAATCACATCCTGCCCACTATTGGGACTTAATGCAATTATACTACTTTATTTTTGATAATGGTAATATTTTCTTTTTTTAATAATGAGTATTGGATAGTGTACAAATAATTAATTTTGTTTTTGGCTATGGCATGTTGTGCTAAAATGATTATCGTAGCCAACCTGTGGCACGTGAAACAGGTCGGTGATCGGCATATCCTGTAAAAACCTTTCCCTTCCCTTCAGAGAGCGCGTAAGTGAATAAGGAGGTCGAACAACTCAGGGTGGGGAAGGTGCTTACGCCGGGATTCGAACCTGGCCCTCCTGAGTTGTTAGATTTCAATGTTTCTGGGCGTTTGAGGCTCACGTGTTTGTATCGTACACGTGTGTAGCATGCCTCGGGTAATTCTCGTTGTTTAAGTGATGGAGAGTTCGCCGCAGGTAGTGCCGCACCGTACCCATAGCGGACTACAGCGGGGAAATGAAACCTCGTGGCTGCTTTCTACGCCGACACTGTTACACAAACCAGCGGGATGGCTGAGTGGGTAAAAGCATCTGCTCGTTGGTGGTAGCCGAGGTCGTGCTGAAGACTGGGAGACGGTGGTTTCGAATCCTACCACCGGCTGTGCCGTCCAGGATGCACAGCAACCACCCTGTCCCCCACTCCTTCCTGCTGTCCTCTCCATCTGCCCACGTGTGTATGCTGCTCATAGCCACAGGTGCTTCGCGGCGCTGGCGTGGAATTTAAGAAAAACTGTTACACAACGTGATGACATCGTGCCAGTTGATGGAGCTGGGCCTCCAAGCTCAAGCTGCACTGCTCATGGCTTTTTTTGGCCAGTTTTGTTGTTTAGCAAGTTTACTTGTGCAGTGAACAAGACGTCGTAGAGCGAAAATATTTTGTATGGTGGCTCCCAATATACTACTTTACGAATGCTGCAGGGTTTTGAGCGATGCTAAGTGTCACTTCCTTGCTCTTCCAAGCAGTCTTGTTTGTTTGTTAACTGTGGAACATAGCTACAGTTATACAGGGTGTCCCACGTAACAGTTGCCAAGTGTATAAAAAGAACGAAGCCATCTTTGTGGATGAAACCAAGCGCATGTTGTTAAAGGAGCATGGAAAGGACTTGGAACATATATTTTTTTTACACCATCATATGAGCATACCACCTCCAGGAACCATCACGCAAAATATTTCCTTTGAGAAGTGCAAATTTATTGAGAAAATTGCTTTGCAAGAGACCGCCCAGGGGCTCCTCGCGTCTCGTGATGTCAGGTTGGCAGAGAGCTCTTCATTGGCCGCCAAGAATTATCTGCTAGCGAGAGAGACCAATCGAGATGCGCAAAAAGCGATGGCAAAAAGAAGTCGCTCGCCTCAGTATTGGCGAGGCACATGACGTTGCAGACTGGCCGCCAAGGGAAGCAAGTTTTCTGACCCGGGAGATTGAAAGCTCTCTTGCACTCCAGGATTACGAGCTACGCTCATAGTTTTTCGTGCGAATGTGTGTCCCAGGGCTTGTAAACCTAATTTCTAGTCCTCCCGACATATTTGTTCTCGAGTTTCTCCATCCTCCAGGGGCACTAAAATGCAAAAACAACTTGCTCTCAAATGAAAGTCTGTGTTTCAATTAGTATATTGCAAGCAAAATTAGTTCATACAGAGCTACCGTTTAGAAGAAAAATGCAGAGCTGTCTTTGGCGGCAACGAATGGGATCCCCAGGCGGCAAAGATTGGCCTCATCCAATGAGGCAGCAGGAGAAGCGCGTGCATACGTATCGTGAGTGTGTGGATTTGGAACGGGTCCGATCGTAGTGTTCCGTATATGCGCGGAATGACGCGCACTGCTGAATTTTTCAATACCGATTCACTGAATTGTAGCTCACAACAGTTCTCGCGAATGTTCCACTGACAACATTTATCTTCACGTCCTTAGGAGAGCAACGCCAGTCCGCTTCGCAACACGCACTGTGTTTTTCACCGGGACTGCTCCATGGTGTGGCACGAGCGTGCACATGCAGCATGGACTAAAAACACCGATGCACGAGCTGAAACAACATTCACTGCTTAGCGCCAAAGCAAAAAAGAGTCCAGTATAAGTCGCCGAAGCTGATAACCAGTATTGTTTTTTTTTTTTTGTTGTTGTTTCTTTTTCGTTCTTTTTATTTGGTTTTTTATTTATTTATTTATTTATTTTTTTATTTATTTATTTATTTATTTTTTTTTTTTGTTTGTTCATGCTAGTTAGCTAGTTCACTAGAAGTAACAAACTTTTTAACTATTGACTTGAGAGCCAAGGTGTCGATGAACAGGTTGTAGAGTAAGTTGATACATTTTCGAATAAGGTATCCTCAACGCGGCACCCTTTACGGGTTTCTTCTTTCCCTGTCAAAAAAAAGAAAGCCTGCAAATTTTAAGAGTACCACGTGACTGCCTTCTCACGCGTCTAGCACATCGCGCTTTGCAAACGCCCTCATGCATTTGCTAGAGCAATGATATCCACCTTATCTCTACATGCTCTGCCAGAAAGGGTTTGTTGTCAGTGTTAGCCCATGGCTTGTTTCCACGATACGTCATCGACTGCTGTTTATCCCGAGGGTAACATTCCGAGGACGTGGGCATTCCCTGCGTTGTATCTTGTTGTCGAATCATTTGCCTCCCGCTACGTAGAATACGTGAAGAGGATGTGTGGGAGTGGACTTTGAAAACATCACGGAAGCATCAGACGAGCAGATGAGGAGATCCTCCGCTTGCTCCTCCCTGTAGGTGTGGGTCCACTGTCGGCTGTCATGACAAAATGCGAATAGCTTGCAGGAGAGTTGTTTGGGGTTAAATGCTCCTGCCAAACATATTTGTTTCAATTACCTCAGGGTGCGAACTTTCCCTTTAAGCGAACACAGACATTTCACTTACTGTAGATATTGGGCACAGTCATGTTTTACCTGAAATGGTCTGACCCTCAGCATACTCTGTGTTGGTGGGCTTGCTGAACCCATGCGCCTGTGGTACACTACCATCCTTTGTCCACATTTTCACCAATCCTTATTGTGTGTCAGCGTTATCTGTGTTTTGTGCAGACTCACAGCGGCTCTGTATGGAAGGTGACCTGGGCTCACCCTGAGTTTGGCCAGGTTCTGGCAACATGCTCCTACGACCGCACAGCTGCTGTCTGGGAAGAATTAGGTAAAGCATGGATTTACGTAGCTTTATATGTCATAGTAGTGTTATCTGCAAATAGAAAGTTAGCAGGAAATGCAGGGTGTTTCGCCTAACATGTTAAAAGCCATATTGAAAAGTGTACTTGTCCGAAAGCCATGGGGCAAGCACCACGTATCTCGGGGAGGGGGGGGGGGGCTTTTACCATGGCTTCCGAGCACTGACAGAAGTGCCACTGACAGAAAGTGCATGATGGATTTATCCCATGTCATTGCAGAATACATTCCCTACCAGAATTATAACACCCAACACTAGAACGTTTATTTGACTACTGGTTACAAATTACAAAGCATACAAAGCGTAATGGCGACCGAACTCCGTTCCAAGCGTCCATCTTCCTGCGTGCATCTCCCTCTCTCCCCTCTAGTCCAGTGTTCGTAGACTCGTTGCACAGATGTGACTCTAACCGGGTTTCAGTGCTCACATCCTACCCCAAAACAAAACATTGCAAAAACTGTCGTTTCGAGGCCAGCAAATTGTTGGCCACACTCAGATCTCCAAAAGACGTGATGCGAAGACCCCATGGAAATGCCCTTTAAATGTCCTGCCCTGCCATGCCATGCCAATTCATAAATTCCATCCATTTAAAGCGTGAAGGGTCTGTAGTATGCTACAAGGGTCTTTGCTAAGGCCACTTTTACAGGGAGACTCTGGGACAATTCAAAATTATTATAGTGACAGTGTAAATATAAGTTCGATAGATTCTTCAGAAATGAGAAACAAAGTTGGTTTTGCGGTGGTGGACTTACTAGTTGCCAAAAGAGCTGAGGGGGGGAAGCTTATATCGAAACCGAAACTCATGAAGGCTCCATCTCCAGCCTCCTGTACCTGGCATGACTCCACAGCTAGTCTTGCGCAGGCCGTCGGCTGTCTGCTTAGTTTTGGCAACTTCTTTGTGTGACATGGATGACAAGTCATCTACTTTCTCGATTTCGTTGTAAAGTACTCGCCACCGGTAGAACGGAACCTGCAGAAAGGCGCATGCGAAGAACACAGAATACCGGTGAAGTGAAGCGCAGTGTTTCTGGACTGCTCTTCAGTGGAGGAGTGCCGAATCACTCAAAGGAAAATATTTTTCTAATTGTCTGTACTGCTTGGGGATGAGAAATTGTGTCCACAGAAATGTCATACAGTACGGATTGATGTCGCACTGTTAACTCAACACGTTTTTGGTGCGGTGTTTCCCTTTAAGAGAGCAGTCTAGAGGCACACAGCTTTGTTTCTGTTTTTGGTCGGTATGGAATGTTAGGTGCCCGAAAATGGTTTTCTCCGTAGCAAAATTAGGACGCCTGCAATAGCCCCCCGAATCTCCCATGCGCGAAACACCCTCCTTCGTCTTCACGATAGACACATGATGAGGGCCGCCACGCACGTCACTATGTGACGTGAGCGGTAGGGACACTCCTCATTGGACCTGGGATCATGTGATCCAGGTGAGCAACGCTGTGCAGGCTGGAGCGTCTGCTACTGCTTCGGAGACGCTAGGCATTCTCCGGCTGCGTGATGTCCGAAACGGAGGATTCGAAGGCTGTCAATGACACAACCTCTATTTTTTGTGATCGCTGACACCACGGGAAGAACGAGTGGTGTAGCACAAACCTAACTGTGTGTTGTACAGCGATACCCCAGTGCTTCCCGACAGTGTGCAGCCTGGCTGACCGTTTTCACTGCACAGTTGGTTCAGTGGCTAACAGGTGGCGCCACAATAGTGCCGTCATTGCTTGCTTTCTGCTACTGTGAGTTCTATGAGCAATGAGAGCCTGTGCCTTTTCCTGGTGTGGTACTGGTACTGTGTACTGTGCTGTCGCACCAGGAAGGTCTTCAGCGACGCCATCGGAATGTGAGAACTGATGGGGACATGTGGCTGCTGCATCGCCATGCCGACTGAGCGGGGCAATATCTGCTGCTGTTCCATCGCTGACGTACGACAAAAGCGCTCGGGGGTGATTGATAATCGCTCTCGCTAAAGTATAGACTCCATACTCGAAGGTTTGTATAAGGCTTTGTATCCTGACGTTGAATTAAAGTGAGCATCTTGCTTCTTCCTGGCTCATTTGGCGGAACCTTATGCAAGCGACAGTCAGGTGTTGCCTTTCTTATTCACACAACCCTGAACTCCGTGCTGGTGAGCTATACGGCCACACACTTCGCTGATGTAGGTAGGTACACGACAGATCAAACAGTCTTTGCCGTCACTGGGAAGTAGCGAATACGTCGGAG
Source organism: Ornithodoros turicata (assembly GCF_037126465.1). Lineage (NCBI taxonomy): Eukaryota > Metazoa > Arthropoda > Arachnida > Ixodida > Argasidae > Ornithodoros > Ornithodoros turicata. The sequence goes on along the minus strand of NC_088201.1, from coordinate 61,361,403 downwards.
AGACACCCAACAGCAAACGCCTCAGAATCTCTCTTTGAACAGCGCACTGGCCCGTACGTCGCTCCCCAGTTGTATATGTACACCAAAAGATTGCACAGAAGCCACGGATGTTACTCTTGTGATCGCAATCTTATTTTGTCGGGCTGCATATATGCTTTGTTTTTCAGAAAATGTGATATAAATCATTTAATGAATGGCAGTCGACAAGAAACGGCTTGCAATGTTCGTAGCAGACGGTACTAAAGTGGGTGTGGTCTGCAGTTGGAGCGCTCCGACCTGTCACTGCAGCAGCGATTTTGCAAATTAATTGCGCCGCGGTGAAACAACTTTGGACAAATATTTTGTAGGAATGCTTTTCACAAACTGCTTTACAAGACGACAGCAGTTTTTGTACATGTTGGATACCACTTCAATGCTCCTTTAAGCGTCTATTGTTACACGAACAGAAAAAGTGGGGCATTTCTGCAACCATTTTTGACTAAGATGGCCAGCTACTTTCAGTTGCAGATGGCACGAGCGGAGCAGGGGAGCGTGGACAGCGGCACTGGCTGAAGCGGACAAGCCTAGTCGACAGTCGGACGTCAGTGACAGACGTCAAGTTTGCTCCAAAGCACCTGGGCCTGATGCTGGCGACGTGCTCGGCCGATGGCATGGTGCGCGTCTACGAGGCGCCGGATGTCATGAACCTGAGTCAGTGGTCACTGCAGAGTGACATTAACTGCAAGATGTCTCTTAGTTGCATTTCCTGGGCAGATAATAGGTACATGTTGTCAACACATTGTCCCTAAATACAGACGTTGCAAACTTTTTTCTTTTGATCCTAGAAGATGTTTCACTTGTTTAGATTGCATGGTACATCGTATTACTGAACTCCCTTTTGCAGCAATCGTAATCAACCTTCGATGCTGGCTGTAGGGAGCGATGATACAAGCTTTTCATCGGGAGGCAAAGTCCACGTCTATGAGTACAGCGAAGGAAGCCGCAGGTGGAGCCGTGTGGAAAGTGTAGTGAACCTGACAGACGCTGTGCATGACCTCGCTTTTGCACCATGTGTCGGGCGGTCACATTATTTGCTGGGCGTTGCTGCCAAGGATGTGCGCATTTTATCAATCAAGCCTTTGCAGTAAGTGCATGGTACATCGTAGACCATATATAGTCAATCTCATGGCAGTTGTGGAAGTGTTCAGTATATCCGATGAATTACTACAAGTGACATCACTAAATAGTACCCCTGCCACACACAGACAGTCTTCAATGGCCATTAAACATGAGCGTAGCGCCACCGAGTGCATAACGTGTCAACTTGTCAAAGGGCATTGGATCCGATGCTCCCTGGCAGGTTGACACGTTACACACCTGGTGGAGCTACGCGCATGTTCAATGACCGGCGGCATGGCGGAGCGTGTTAAGGCATCCCGCTCGGTGGTGGTAGCCAAGGTCGTGCTGAAGGCTGGGAGGTGGTGGGTTCAAATCCTATCGCCGGCTGTGCTGTCTGAGGTTTTCCTTGGGTTTTCCCGGAGACTTTCCAGACGAATGTCTGCGCAGTTTCCCCCTGAAGTCGGCCCAGGATGCATACTAACACCCCTGTACCCCACTCCTTCCTGCTGTCCTCTATCCATCTGTCGACATCTGTGCGCCGCTCATGGCCACAGTTGCTTCGCGGCACTAACACAGAATAATAAAAAAAAGCATATTCGATGACCATTCGTTTCAATTGTCATTGAAGACTGTCCGTGTGGCAGGGGTATAAAGCTGTTTCAGGCTTATTGGCACTTCATCAGTTTTGACTGTCCAGTGCTGGTATGGCAACATTTGAGTTATAAAATCCTATATTACAAACGCAAAACGGAAGGAACGGCTACAAAGCACACTGAGCTGGCACAGTGCAAGTCTTTGAGCTTAAGCTTCCGTTTCCTGTTGTATTTCACTTGCTTTGTACTGATGCTTTCATATGGTGAGGCTCTCTCCCTGTGGGGCGGATATCTTGTTTCATGTGGTCTTCGGGTCCCTCCCTCCCTCTCAAAGATTGCTGGCGTGCACTTGAAGGATACTACAGGAAGCTTGTGTGTTGTCTGTGGTGGGTAGTTGTGTGGCAATACCCAAATTCACAGCAAGAGTAACCATACACCCCCTTCTTTCCCGTACAAACATAGTTTTTCCCTTTCTTTCACCCACGTTTTTCCATTTTCTTGGCGCACCCACCACCACACTGCTGATGTGGTCACAATAGGACCAAAACAACTGTCCAGTGCAGGTCTAGCTGTACTATATGCTGTGCAGAAGTAGGTAGAAACAGGTGTCACCAAATCCGCCGAAAATTTACCATGCAGAAATTTTGTCGTGTATGAAGTGACTTCTAATGGTCTTAACATTATGCTGATTTCACAACAAGACTGAACGTATGGTTGCTTTAATCTCACATACTACATTTCAAGAGTGGACCTGAAGACTGGTCAACAACAACAACAACAACAAGACGGAACTGCTGCCAGGTTTGAGACACGACAGCTCGGTCATTTCGATGACCATAATTCACTGGTATGCTTGCATGTGCACTGACTTTGTCGAAGCATGTTATGCCACGTACCTAAAAAAAAAAGTACCTTCTTTTGTTCCATAAATTATGGAGCATACAATTTTCTAGGGTGGAGCCAGAACCATTGTGCAGCATTGTACAGTACAGTGTTGAGAAAACAAGATGAAATTGCGGATTGTACTTGTTTGCATATGTGTGTCACTGACTGATTTTCTAAATGTCTTGAAGGCCACAAAATCAGTTCTGATTTTCAGACAGCTTGAACTTGTTAGGCAATCTCTGAAGGAGCTTTACGTGTCCTTATTTGTTCTTGTTGTATCTTTACGCGCAAAATCGTGGCGAATTCCTACACGTTTAAAGTTCCATACAAATTTATATGTGCTAGTGTCGTTGCAGCAAATGCCATGTGATTGTCAACAATGTACTGTAAACGTATTTTTATTCGCACTGTATTAATTTTTGCGAATTTTGTGACCACTAAAAGATCGCGAAAATTTTTACTCTCGAATAAAAAGGCATAGTACAGCTTGGGACAAAAGTTTACGGAACCCGGCACCGGCGTATTTCTTTATTGGAACAGCCTTCTGCTGGCTATAAGGACGAGATTGAATAAGAAACGGGAGACTGGCTATTCTATCCATCCCTCAGTATGTGTGTCCACTCCTGCTTGCGGCCAGGGTGTTACTGCAATGAAGAAATGAGACACCCCGGTGTTCCGTAAACTTTTGTCCCAAGCCGTACCTTGATAGACTGATGCATTGCCTTGATGCATTGACCAGATACACTCTGTCAGTTAAGTTGTCACAAAGCAACAAGCAGTGCTAAGAATACCTATTCCTTTATTTTCACATTGGTTCTACATTCTTGAAGCCAGTCCTGCTTGCACAAAACCTGAACAAATAGTGGTGTCATACACATATATTTTCTGGGAAGCTTCAATCAACCATGCAGCATGAACGGGTTTGATAGTCTCAGCACGGAGTTCCACCTTGACTTGGGAAGGAAAACAGTTCTTGTCCCGCATATCTTTGACACATGTGGCATACCATTGAGTGAACTGTTCACAGACGATACCTTTTAACAAGGAATTCACTGCCACGTCGTTGGGTTGCAGTTCGTAGGCGTGTCCGTCCATTTCATCGAACGCCTTTTCATCGATGCCTGGCCAAGGTTAGGTCAGGAGAGCCCTTTACGTATTTCACACTTTGGGCGGACTGACCAAGGTTAGACCACAAAGGTTGGACTGACCACACGTTGCCGCAAGAAAAAGCGGAGTTCACCGTTTCGATGGAACTGCGTTCGATGAGACGTCCATTTTAGACGAAGCGGGGTTTGATGAAACGGCGTTCGATGAAATGTCACGGAACCGTTCGCAGGTACGACTTGTTGGAACTTGTTTTCAGACATGTCATGTAGCAAGCACTTTTGAAATTGATGAAAAAAAAACCTCGAAAACATGTACCAACCGGACGGCTAATACAGCTGGTCGTTAAGCCTGCAAAAGGAAACTGCCCTGGAATTACAAAATTAAATACATGCGGATAATTTCGCAAACGGCTGAATGAGCGATTCGCAAAAATTGATATGTATCTCACAATTAAAAGTATGTTTACAGTATTTCTCAGATACTAGAGTTTTAGACTAGGTTTTTCGACTGTAACTCAACTTGCACAATTTTATCACAACCTGGGGTAGGTGATGGATGGCGGTTCTCTATTTGATTTATGTTCATAAACTTTACCACTGCCTTAGCTTCCTGTATTGCACAGAGTTTTGAGTTAACTACACTGCCTTTTCAATGGTGAGTAATGACCTGTTTTGCATGTGGATTAAGTTCTGAAAACTGTACATTCTGATAGTTCGTCCCTTCCCTGTTTCGTAAATGGAACATCAGGGTTGCATCAAGGCCTAGCGTTGAGGTGTCTTAATTTTTATATTCATAATCTTCCTGGTGTGAGATGCTATGATGTAACCGTACGTTTCTGTACAGGCAACACAATATCACACAGATGTGCTCTTGTAGCACGTACGTACTGAGATACCCCAACTAGGGCGCTACATAGTGTTAGAGTAATCTACAACTTTGTTAGCTAAGTACAAACATTAAGACTGCAGTAGGTAAGCACTGCATTGTGCAGTTTCTCTTTGTGCAGTGGAGAGAGTAAAGTTTGGAGAAACCATGTGACAATGTCTGTCCACTCACAAGGCAGCAATAAGGAAGTATTTGTAGACCTTGAAATATTGCCCCATTATTGAGGAGAGGGACCAGTGAAGGTGTTCCATGGGCAATAGGGGAAAGAGGGAAACTGGGGAGCTGTGTAGACAGCAGGCCTACTGGAATAGTGTGTTATGAATAGAGATGGGAGGAATCCAGAATTTCTCGAATCCGAATCCAAGGAAGGTTCTGCGAATCCACGAATCTTTCGAATCCTTTCTTTAAAAAAAAAAAAGTTTTAAAAGCCAGGGAAAAAAACACTTCTACCAAAAAGTGTTTTGAAGCAGAATTTGATGTATTTATTTAATGTAAAACAAATTAAATAATAGTTCGCTTTCAGGAGAAAACATACTCGTATACTTCTTCCTAAATGCAATTTATTTAACATGTTGTTCATCAACTAGAGGAAATACACAAAATTCTGAATTTCTTCCATAAAAGTAAGAAACAATCAAAAGCCAAACTGTGTTACTTTTAAACTTCTAATGTGTGAGCTTTATGTTGTGGTTTTGGTTTGCCCCGGAGCCAGCAGGCCAAGCAGGCGTTCGGCGGACTCCGGAGGCACCAATTTTATAAAGAAACAAACAAATGTGGTTGGAGGATTTGAAAGATTCGATTAGCTGTTTTGGGCACTGGGATGCGGATTTGCGAATCTCGAACCCGTGCCTAGGATTTGCGGGTTCGGTTGGCCCAACCCTAGTTACGAATGTCACAAAGAAGCATCATGTCACAGCACAGAACCCGAGAGTAGGGACCACAAGAAAATACGTTTTTCTTGTCATCCCTAATCTCGGGTTTTTCTTGATGGATTTTTGCCCCAAGCTCCGTTGCTGTTTGAAAACATTCTTTAAAGGATCAGTGAAGACTCCCTCTACAAATTTTTAGTTTTTGGCTGTGATGTATTGTGGAATAATTAACATGCTCTCTTAGACAAGAACGACAATCGTAGCTGATCTGTGTCATGCGAGAGGGATGTCTTTGATCTGCATAATATCTGAAAACCCCTCCCCTCATTCAGGGAACCTGTAATTGAATCAGTGATGCAGATGCCACTCCATGAGTTAGAGAGTCCACCGCAAGTAGTGTCGCGCTCTGTCCGTAGCAGATAATTTTCTGTCGTCAAAGCCTCCTTTTGGTGGGCCTGGCCTGGGCTGGGCTCAGGTTTGACATTGTGGGCTTTGGCCATGCCTTGGTTCGTACATTGACGGGCCTGCATCAGGCTCAGGCCTGTGATGCTCCACTGTTAGTTAGCCACATTTAACTTTTATAGTCTGCTCCTCTGTAATTGACAGGCCAGATAGCCTAGAAATTTCTCCGGCCCAAATCTAAGGATGCGGCCTGAGCAGTGCTAGAGTTCTTACGTGTACTTTTGGACAAATCTATCCCTCAGTAGGTCTACAGGGGTATTGTCACACCAAAATTGCTAAAAAAAAACTTTTGTTTTCAACAGATGTTATGCAATACATGCAGCCTCAGGTTAATAGCCACAGCTCATGCCACAGAGCTGTGTTGTCCTTTAGTAAGTCATATTTCTCTGGCCTTACCTGAAACGAAGTCTCTCACCTACACAACCTTAGTCTGACCAGAGCTGGAATATGCCTCTACAATCTGGAACCCATCCCAACATCTCTCAATCGACAAAGTAGATTCTGTGCAGAACAGAGCAGCACGGTTTATTGCTCGTGATTATCATCCTTTTTCCAGGATGTTGGCCATTAAAGCCCAACTCTCTCTTACTCGTTTGATTACCCGATGAAAGGTATCAGGCCTGGTGTTTGTTCATAAGTTATATTACGGTCACCCTGTTTCCCACCCCACTTACTGTCAAACCCCCTCACAAGTTATTTCCAAGACTTGATCACCCGCACAAAGTACTTGCTCCACCTACGCGAACCAAAAAATTCCTCTACTCTCGGCACCAGCTGACAGTGTCAAACTGGAATGACCTTCCTGCCCACATAGCATCAGAACAAATTAATTCTTTGTGGTGAGTGAACGAATTTTGTGTATTTTTGTATACATCGTTTTGGTATTTGTCTTTTTTTGGATACAAAACCTCCCCCCTTTATGTAAATCCCTTCACTCTTTGCTAGTCCAGATCTTTGCTAGTCAAGTAATTCTTTGTCTCTGAACAGTAAACCTTAGACTCATCACCTCACGGAAGACACTTGCACCATAAGCAGTTTTACATTTGAGTTTTCACAATTTATCGTGCCAGTATCTCCATCTGACGAGAACTTTTTGGGTGTACCCAGAAACCTGCCCAGAATGCATTTGCAGTATTAAATTATGACATATAGCAGTATGAAAATGGGTACTCTGTTCATTGTAACACATTGAGGGAAACAAAGTGACATCATGAGGGTGCCACATGTATTGCTGCACAATGGTCTGGCATGAAAGTTTTGCAGTAATGCTACAAGTGACAGTGTGAAAATTACCTTATTTGTGTGCTGTAAGCATTTTTGTTACCACTTGAACTGTTCCATCTGATTTTCTGTCCTGAAGGTTTGGCAAGTAAGTTGGAACATCGTTGGAACTATACTCGCATCAACGGGTGATGACGGCTGTGTAAGATTGTGGAAAGGTAAATCCTTTGTTCCATGTGTTTTCCCCAGTTGTTCCATGCAGGGTATGCTCTGCACTCAGGAAATACGCGTATATTTTACACATACATGGTTAACATATTTTGTCGGGTGCTTTTCGCACCTCGTCTAAGGGGGCTTCTGCGCAACATTCTGACCCTAATTGTAGCATCGTTTTCCTTGATTTTCATAAGCCGTTGTTCTTTGATAAGCCCACGAATTTTTGTGAAGAGCACTCACTGACACAATGCTTGTGCAGAAATTTCAAGAACATTCTTGTTGGTAAAGTTGCTGTACTCCTCGATCACAAAACACTTTGAACAGCTTTGCAAACCCCCTCGATTCTGGATTAATTTCTAGGTTGGGAATCACCACTGCAATACTCACTTTTGTTTTGTTCAGTGATTGATCTTCTTTCTTCTTTTTCTTACTGGTACATTGTACCGTTCAGCAAACTACATGGGAATTTGGAAATGCATAGCCACCCTCCAAGGTGAGGGAATGACACTCCATCCAGAGAAGCTGGCAACGGAAGAAAAGCAGGTGGTGGGAACTGGAATGCGTTTCTCCACTCTGTCTCAAGTCACACACCCTCCACATGTGCCACGGCATTAGGATCCATTTTAATGTACATATTTAATGTCGGGGAAGCACTGTTCTGCATGATGTGATTTTGTCAACCAAGTGATTCCTCTATATTTGCTCGAATCATCTTTTATTAAACATTTGTCTGGATCATTGTGAATGCTCTGTGATGGTCTCTCAATCAGCTTGTGAGGACCTTAACACATGAAATTCCAAAATTCCACCTGTGTGTAGCGTATTGTAAGAATATTGTATTGTGTTTGTGATGCGAAGGGGTTATGGGAATTTCCCATTTTCCTCATTCCCTTGTCATGTGTTTTTGGAACGAACACCGTGTTTTATATGGTGCCACCTTTGATGGATCAGCTGGCAACGTGCTTTCACGAGGTTGCAAGTTTGAACCCAGCCGAGGATGCTAGCAGTTTGGTGTTATGGCGCAATTTGCTCAGGCATGATGCCTTCCGCTAAGCACATAGAACACAGGGTGCCCTGTGTTGAAATTTTAGTGCACACTAAAGGGAACCCTCACACGGACAAAATTAATCCACAGGCGGGCCATCGTTCATGATTACAGTAATTATTATTCTTATCACTATGTTTCTTCATGTATTGAACGGAACCACTCAGTTTAGGGAGCCTCATTTTAGAGATTATTTAGTAACATTTTGTTTTACCCAAAGTAATTTCAGCAAAATTTTGAACTTTGGAATTGGCGTGTCATTAAAAAATGCAACCCGGCGGCAGGAAGGAAAATCTTTGTTTAGACTGAGGTATTGGGTCCACCACCCACCCACACATGGGGGACATCCCCAACAACTTTCATTATCCATTCGGAAGCATGAACGTCGTCATCTGTGGCAACCTGCGCCAGCTCCCGCCGGTGAACCTGCCAGAAGAGGTGCCTCGCGCATTCTTCAAGCCACTGCACGCTTCCATTGGTGTCACGGCGCACAGTGGGGCCAAAGGCCGGTTTGAGTGGACAAAACGCAACTCCTGAAAGTACAGATTTTAGTATGAAACACATCCCAGGCCCGCTACAGTCCTGGGAGCAATCAAAAGCGTTGGAAATGTCGCTTTTCCCCTGAAACTCTTATCGCAAGACTGACGTAAAGATGCACAATCATCCGCAGGCCTGTGAAGCGGCGCAAGTGTCGCTCAGCAGTTTTGACGCTGTTTGCTCATGCAGGTTTAACCCACCTCGCTGCGGCGCGCACAGTCGCAGCGTATTCGCCTCGAGATCGAACTGTAGGTGGCGCTGTGGCGGAGCTCTAGTGGGGATACGGCACGATCCGGCGCGACAGGCGCAGGCTTTTCTACGCGGGTTTCGCCGTGTTCCTGGATGAAATGCCGCTGTCAGTGCCTCACATATTGCGGATGTGTTGAAATGCGCTGCTTAGAACGCTCAAAAGGTGTGAAACTTGACAAAAATTCTGCACTGCTAAACGTATAAGAAGTCGCGAAGTTCTGAAAAGAAAATCTCCTGCGTGCTTTCGAAGGGAAACACCGCCAAGTCATTCCTTTGTTGCAAGCCAGATTTGGTTTTGGTCTTTTGCTGTTCTCACTCGAATATTTGTTCGTCACCTATATAGCTGTCTTTCCCTCTTCCTTTTTATCTTCGATTGACAAGAATTTAACAAAATAAAAACTACTCAAAATTCCTGTCTACACTGGTGTTGGCAACCCAAATGTACAAGTGTGCAACACCGCATCAGGACAGAATAGTCCAATAGCTACTGAAGCCCTTCGCTCTAATTTTTGTGTCGTATAACAGCGGTGGTTTCACGTCGTGCGAGTCTGAGAGAGGTTCGAGATTTGATTCGTCTCCCGTGCAGGCATTCGTTAAAAGGTGCGAAAGTATGTTACGAGGCGATCGCACCTGTGTGGATGGTGTTGACTTTGTGTGGGATGCTACCGGTTATGTAATAACTACATACAAAATAAGTTTTTGGTTCCAGTGGCAGGTATATATCAATATATCGTATGTGAAAGACAAAAGTCAAGCCTGTCATGCAGTCAGATGAAATGAGATAAAAGTTTGAAACTCACACATTTAAAAACACCCATGTCATACATATATTCCTCGCATTCCATATATTCATACATTCGATACAGCTTGTGTTTAGCGCGCGTAGAATATCATAACTGGGCATTAAGAAGTAAGATCGAACTGCTAGCACAGAAACCATTCTATAAATAAGTGAGACATCGTTATACTTATGAGAAAAAAACCTGTTACAACATTGAACATTGACCTTAGCTCTCAGTATATTTTGTTTGACACAGAGAACCGCAGTGACAAAAATGACAAAGGCCGACTGGAACCCCCATACTGGGACATATGCACGTTCTGTAGTTTTCTTCCCTGCTACGCACGCTTGTGTTGGGAAGTAGACAAGTTCAAAAAGTTCTCCACGAAGTCATTTTCACTCATTTTGAAGCGATTTGGAAAACTCAAATGTTCAGAAACTGAGCCTTCCAAGCACGTTTTCGGCCACGATGACCACAGCGCAAGCACCGGCTCAAGCAGCGCATCCCCACTAAGGGAAGTTCACGGAGCAGCCGCACTGTGGCGACACTGTTCGATCTCGAGGCGAATAGGCAGCGGCACATCGTCTATATTCGGATCTTCCATGGGTGTTATGGGTGTTATTTGTTCATTGTTTCATTGAACGTTTTGCAACATATAAAAATTGTCTAGCAGTGCCAAGCTCAGTTATTGCTGACAAACAGGCCGTTGAACTTCCCTCTCCGACATGTCAGATTTAGCTGCCACACCCTGCCACCTTGCGAGAGAACCACTCTTGAGCGAACAGGTGGCACAACAAATGACAGGGGAGGGAGATAGACATTGAGTTTAATGGCATAAAGGCCATAGAGTGCCGAAACTATGGTGATTATGGGAGAGAGAGTTTGTGTGGTAGTTAAAAGCTATCTACAGGTATGAGCCATGAGATGGTCCAGGATAAGAGAGAGAGGAGGATGACGATAACAAGTGAGCATGGCAGTTAAAAGCGATCTACTGTGTGAGCGATGAGGTGATCCAGGAAGAGATATTTACATGAGGAGTTCGGTGATAATGGATAAAAGTGCTTTAATGCTTAACATCTACATCTGACTAAGTAATCCACACATAGTCAAAAATTGGATGACATTATCAAATGGCACAAGAGGAGTGTCACCCAGTAGAAGGTCTGGGTGGAGTGGGACATGGTATCTGTAGAATGCGGTGAAATACTGTTGGCGTTCGAAGTAAGGGCAGGATGCCAGTACGTGCAAGACAGTCAAGCTGTCACCGCAGTGCGCGCAAGCTGGTGGATCCTGACCTCTGAGCAGGTGGTGATGTGTGAGCCATGTGTGCCCTATCCTCAATCTCACGTAAAGGACTTCAGAGGATATGTTGATGTGTTCAGTCCGATGCGGGGGGGAAACATGTGGCTGTGGGACGTGTAGCTTGTTATTTTCTTCCATGTCCCACTCCTGCTGCCACTGTGTGTAGACAGCTCTCTTTAACACTGGCAGGATGTCTTGGTAGGATGCCTTGAAAGCTCGGCACCCCCCCAGCAGTGAATTTCTGGGGAAATCACTGAACGGAACATAGTTGAGATGAAAGAAAAGCTTTTTGCATTGTGTTTGCAGACCATTTAGTAGTAGTTGACTATAGTCATCTTCAACACAAGAATGCCATTTTCTCTGCATCCTCTTTTCTATATTTAACGGTTTGAAATATTGCATGAAACATTTTTCTGCTCATATTTATGCTACTACAGCATCTGTTTTCATAGTTCTATGTAATAAGGATATGCTATTAGTATAAACTTGACCTATGAACCTGAGATGCCGTTCCTAGGTTAAACACAACTATAGTTGTATATATTAGCTTCCAGTAGCGGGGGGGATTGCCCCTCTGAATGTAGGTTTTTACATTGAACTTGCCTATCTCTCCTCCCCCACTATGCACTTCGACAAAGAAACGCCTATTGATTATAAACATAAGAGCAGCACAGTTCTTCACACACATTCTCTTCACACTGGTTACTTCAGCTCTGTGCAGCTTTGCAATGACAGGATAAGGAGGAAATAGCAGAAGTAGTTAGTCAAAAGCAACCTTCACATTAATGCGTTAAGCAGTGATTTTCTCCATAGACTAAGCAGTTTCAAAATATCGAACCCCCTCACATGTAAAAAAAAAAGCTGCAGAAACACACCCAAGCAGCAGCCGCAGTCATCTTAAGAATGTGATGCAGCTTACCACAAAACGTAAGCATATTTTATTTCGGAGGAAAAAAAACACTACGTCCTAGTAGATATAGACTTACTATGAAACATAAAAGAAAAACTCGGAATTATAGTACATCGCCTCAAAAAGAGGCACGTATCCACGAGATCCTGAGCACTGGTCACAAACGGCGTCGATCGAAGCATAAGAACAGCTACAACGTTTTCAACGCAGCACGTATCTAATGGGCTTTTTCTTCACATTCAGCAAGAGAAGCTAACAGGTTGACATTGCTTCAACATGTACTTTCAGCTGACCTGACTAGAATTTTCCCGAGGACATGTTGGAAAATACAAACATCTGCATCGATGACATCCTGCATGTTGTGAAAGATGGCACACTACAATCGTGCACTTTACTACTCTGCAAGCAGGTAGGATGACCAAATTCACTGAAACACTACAATTTTCTAAGCAATCATCGTGCCAGTCCTTGCTCCTGTCACCCCAGTGGCGATACAAGTGGAACAAGTACGGTGGTCAGCCTAGGCAACTGCGTTAAAAAATCTTTCGTTTTTTTTCTGATGCTTTTCCACTGTATCCTTTAGAGACATGAGCAACAATGCCACCAAGTGCGACTCCTATCATGAACTTACACGTGAAACCTTTCTTGTAATAGGAGTACACATTAGCTGTACAGGTTATAGACATTTTAGCTGAGACTGTACAATTCAAAATTATTTAAACAGTCTGGTACTTTTTGAACTGTTTTTGGCATGTTCATTAGAATTTTTCATCTTTACTTGGGAGCACTACAACTGATGAGAAGATTCTCAATAAAGCCTTCACTGTCTGTGTAATTATGTTTGACCATGTGGCAACAGAGCAGCCAAAGAGATTGCTTAGAAATGCGGTTGACATGTTATGCTTTAACTTCATCGTAGTGAGGACAGTTCTTTCTTCTGTTGTGAGGCGATGCTTCCCAGAGAGTGAAACAATTTGTTCGTAGCACAATACTGGTGCATCCAGAAGAGCCACAAACAGGAGGCCAGTAAACGACACAATGTTTGTATCATCAAACGTTGAAATGGATTTCACGCTAACGTCCCCCGAGGTAACTGGAATACCCTTGTCTTCTGTCATGTCATCTTCCTGATTGGGTGTTCAACTTCCTAAGTCAACCAACAACTCTGCAATTTCATTTTCAATGGTGGAATGTTGAGTCACCTTCTCTTCACTATGTGCCGTGCTGCTTTCAAGCGTGTGTGTACAATCTGCACACTGCACCTGCAATACCCAAAAATTTCCATTATACAGTGAAGCTGGCCAGAATATGCTGGAGTACACAGTATTGTCTATTCCTCACTGCGATAATGATAAACAGCCAGTCCACCCGTAAATTCCATACTTACGGTGCTGAGAACAAAAGCAAAAAATAACATCAGAAGACTAAACTTATTTGATTCCGTGCGTAACATTTCACCCAGAAGCCTGTGAGCTCCAGTGCCAGTTTTCAATGAGCTTTGTCAAGAACAAGCCGTTAGGTACTTACGTTGTCGCTCTGGCTTTTAGTCTCATCCCTTTGCTGCCTCCGTAAAAGCCTTCCCGCACTCAGTGTAGCAGTTTTCTCAGCACGACGGGCATCAAAGGTTGATGTCTTGGGAAGGTTTACACTCGGCACTGCGTTCCTTTTCAGACGTCTAGTTTTCGTTGGTATGCCTATTTTCCACAAGAGTGCATCAGCGAGGTGCAGAAAAAATCTGGGCCCGCTTGCACTTACTCTTTGAGTGCTTCACTCAGAGAGTTTCGTGCAAGCGGACCCAGGTGTCACAACGCTTTTTCGTCGCTACGAAACACGGGAAATATTTTTGGTGAGGCTGAAATTGAGAAACTTCTCACATAACGGCCGAAGTTTTCTAACGTGTCTATGAAACACCTTACCTGGCAGGATGTAGTCATGTGGTTCGAAGTGCCTCGAGCAAACGAGCATGGTGTTCGAAACCGGCTTTCCAATTCGGAGCCTCTGTATCCACGTTTTCCGGCGGTTCGTACGACGATGTGGGTCGTTCTGACAGCTTTCGTCGTCATGTGGAAAGTGATGGAAAGATATGGTTTTATCTTTCCACCTTGCAGAAGAACACTGCGGCACGGAACAAAACTCCTTCGAGCTTCGCTTCGGCATTGAAGCGCGAACAGCTGAGAAAGTTGAGTCAGATTGAGTTGGCTCCGCCGTTTCCTTTCCGGAATCACTTCGACATACACGAGGGGTGTCCACCTCGCAAGTATTTTCTCTCGAACATTCGTAAATCGAGCCTTCGCTTTGATTTCGCTTCTGTGGAGGCATGTCAACACACGACGTCCGCGCATACGTGGACCGCAGGGATGGTGTCGCGTTTGGACCACGACCTACTCTATAAGAACACGACCATGACACTTGCGCCTCTCTCCAGCGCCGGAGAAAATGTTTCTCTTAGTGGCCGCTGCAAGGTCGCGGCGCCACAAGTAACCCCCACAGCAAACGCCGCTCCACGTGTTGATACGGTAGTTTTCGTTCCTGACTTGGGTGCCTGTTTCTACCGTGTGAAGTTCTGGTTAGTCGCATGTCGTCCATTGAGTGGTTTGTGATGGTGTACTGCACCGTCCCACTCTGCAAGTCGAAGCGAGGATTGTCGGACCCGGGTATTTCGTACCGCGAAAGGTCCTGAAGGTGTCGAGTGTATGCGCAACGTGATTGTAATGAAAAAGCAAAGTAGATGTGGTGAGATTTCTGCCAAATAGTCAGCAGACAAAATTAAATGGAATAAAAAGAAGTGTCTGTTCAGTTATGTGTGCTGTGTTCTTTGTAAAACTTTGAATTAAAACCAACTAAAACTGCATGCTGTCCAGTAGTGACAATGAAATGACAGCTAACATACTCATTCGCAAAGTCAAGTAACTACGGGTCCACGCTTAAACTTTGGAGCACGATCGCGCATGGCAATACAGCCGCGTATATCAATTACTACATCGTTTGTGGCGCTTTATGGCCGTGATGCTTTTGCGCCACAAAACACACAATCACTCATCTCAGTTCAACTTCGTATTATCAAAGTATAATCAAACGTATTATCGAAGTTATCGAAGCGAAGGGATCGAAGTATGTTTCATTGTCTACAAGAGCGTACAGTTACGTTTTGACGTAGTCAAAATATACAGCTATACATTTCTCCCAACATTGAACAAGTTCTCTCATCCCGTCAATGAAGAATTCCGGCCGTACGTTCCTTGATCCAAGACCTCACTTGGTGCTTCACTTCATCATTCGTGGTGAAATGAATGGCGTTAAGGTCCCTCTTTGAATTCGGAATAAGTGGTAGTTCCAGCTTGCAAAATCTCGAGAGTATGGGGAGTCCGGTACGACATCACAGGAAGTTCGCCGGTGACGTGCGATGTGTGTGTTTCAACGTTATCGTGTTGCAGGAGTAACGCTTCAGCAACGACTCGCTCCTTCGATATGCATGGCTGGCGTCATGCGAAGATCGCTTTCAGTCATTTCTTCCAACTGCTTTCGACCTTTGTCATCATCAGTCACAGAAGCTGGTCTATCACATTCTATTCGACCTATCTATATATAGTCTAGTTTGGAGCTCGATCGCGCACGGCAATACAGCCACGTACATCAATTACTACATCGTTTGTGGCGCTTTATAGCCGTGATGCTTTTGCGCCACAAAACACACAATCACTCATCTCAGTTCAACTTCGTATTATCATCGGTTGAAGCACAGTGTGAAGCGATGAATGTTTTACCAAGGATATTCGTCAAATGGGGCCCCCCGGGATACCACATATCCTGTACAAGCACTGTCAGAAGCAAGGCGGCTCTAGGTGCGAAAATTCATGTATTTTTTGCATAAAGTAGAACTAACTTGCGTTAAGCGTGCATATTAGACGTCTTTCGCATCAGGATACACGAAAAGAACGCGTAGACATACGCACAAACCAATGCTAATAAACATTGCCGATATTACAGCAGCCGTCTCCCGTTCGCTCGTGTCGTGGGGTGCGCACGTGGCGCCCCTAGCGAGCATGTTGAGCGCGAAACCGGTTTTCCCCGCTTCGGGCCGCGGACAGCGGACCCATAGGGGGATCGGCGAGTGTCATGGTCGTGTTTCTATAGAGTAGGTCGTGGTTTGGACTTGTTTAGGGGGGTGGGGAGGTTCAGGTTCTGTTCAGCTTCGCATGAACCCTTTTAAAACAGGGCAGGAAGATCTAACTCGGGCAGGATCGGCAGGATCATGAAAGTTGGTGAGGCGCTGACAGGCTTGCTGATGATAGATTGTTTCAGTGTCTCGCCTAATGCTTTTGGAATCATGCAGGCGAGGAAACACCACAGGCTAAGATTTGGACAAAAAACACACACAACAGCACAATTCGTTATTAGATGTCGCAGGCGCTTGAGCAGCTTGAACACTTGAGCTTCCCCAGATCCGCCGCCAGATCAGTTTCGATCGGTTTGACTTGGCTCGGTGGCTTGGCTTACCTGTTGGCTTAGCCACTATAGTAGCCGCTATCGTAGTTAGTTGCTGTACGGTTATATTGGTTTTGGCAGTGGTTTTGGTTTCTTTTTCTTTTTCTTTCTTGTTGAGGGGCGGACGTGGTGGTGGTAGTGGTTACGTTTTCTTGGCTGTTATCCTTGCTTTTGTTCGTGTGGCATTTTCCCATGTTAGTAAGTGTTGTTTCGTTTCCATGATGGTGTCATTGCTTGTTTCACTGCATCCGAGAATGGAAGTGATGAAATAAACCTCTACCCGAGAAACGCCATCATGACGTTGGTAGACAGACCGAAACAAACCAGACGGGGAAGGGGGGAAGGCTGGGTTCAAATGGGCACTTGTTCGCTGCCTCCTATTGAAAGAAGCGTCCCTTTCAGGGATCATCGTAATCCCCTCAAGACCGTGGCTTTGGGGCGCGACCTTGTTCGCCTCTAGCTCCTTGCGTAGTTCAACTCTACCAAACTGGTGGCGCTGTCGAACACTATGACGTCATTTGTTTACAAACAGGGAGAGGTCTAATGAGTGGAGTGCTGGGCATGATTTAGTAGCATGTGCCCCACATCTTCCTCCTCGTCGGTAACTTTTCCGAAAAGTTCGAACAGTCTTTTTCGCGTTAGTAAGGATCCCGTGCGGGCCTGGAACAGGAGCCCGCTGACTCTGTCTCCATTATTTAAAAACAACTCAGGAGCTGGTGCCACCTTGTTTTCTATGTATATTTGCATGATCTTCCTTTTTGTTGCTGTAGAGTGCCAGATCTCTTCTTCGGTGCCATCCATCTCTTTCTTTGTAGTCCGATTCCACTCGCGTTCGTTCTTAGTTGTTTGACTGACTGTATCCTCGCTATATGCGCTATGTACGGTCTATTTGTGTGACTCTTTTTAGCCAAGTTGTGCGGAGGCCCAAGTAGCGTATGGCGGAATATGCGAGTTATCGGGTTACTTTTTGTTTGTGGATCAGTCTGCCGTTATAGATCATCCGTGGGATCCGTGGGGTGTCGCTGCTTTTTGGTCTTTTAGTCGATCGGATGCGTTTGGCTTGGTGTCCGGCTTCGTATGTCTCCGGTCGCTGTATGTGTTCCGGTTTCGGAGTCTGGAATTTGCAGTTGGGCTGCTGTGGCAGGGAGGGCAGGGACGTTTGGCGCTTCTGGTTTTCTTTCGCGTGGCTTTCTCCCAAGTCAATAGAAGGCGTTTTGTCTCCAGGATGATCTCGCTGGTTGTTGAATGGAAACCCAGAAGGGACGCGATCGGCCTCGGTGAGGGTGTTGCATATAGAGTGCAGGGCATCTTAGTAGAATGTGCTCGATGTCCTCTTCTTCTCCTGCGTCGCACAGGAGGCATAACGGGCTATTTGTTTTGGTTTATTTTCCAGATAAGCTTCAATTCATGGTGCCGCAGGTAGTCCGTCCTGTTCCTCCCTCGAAACATACGAATCGGTGGGCTCGAGTTCAGAGTTTTGTGGGTGGAATTGCGGAATATTAGGTGATGTATCGAATTTCGTTCTGTTCGATTTCTCCTGGCTGAAGCGAATCCCTTTGGCGTGTCCTATATCCGAGCACATGTTTAAGAGGTCTTGCATATCGACAGGGAGAAAACCCAGAGACACGGGGACAAAACGGTACGAACACAAACACCTTCTTTCTTCCCTTCCACCGACCTTGCATGTCCTCCGCAGTGTTTGTAATGAAGGTAATGCCGTCTGCGAAGGCCGTGATTGTTATGGACGTATCTTCTTTGGTCCCATCGGCTTTTTGGGTGTGTAATTCCATCCCTTTCCTGGTGGAACCGAGTGCGACTAGGAGATCTTTGATAAAAACGTTGAAGAGTGTCGGTGACAGGCAGCTGGGCAGGCTAGAAAAATTGCGGCCCCAGGAATGAGTCCTGCCAGGGCCCCCCCACCTCACGCCTCCTGCGGTGCTGGCAACCGTCGGGCCTTGGGTCGAGCTGGCCCCTAAACAGCATGGGCCCCGGGACTCCATCCCCGGTTCCACCCTCTCACCGGCCCTGGCGACCCTGCAGTAAGCCAACCTCTAGTCTAACTTTTCCTGATGTGAAATTTCCAATGTGATATTTGCTGGTGCAGAGTGTATATATTGCTTGAATCAGATCTGTCGTTTCGTTGATATATACATCACGTGCATTTTGTAATTTGTGCGTCGTGCGGAGCGGCATTGTAGGTCCCAGGGAAGCCATGTAGAGGTCTTTGTTTTGAGTGTTGTCCTCGACCTTCTGTTCTTGCGGAAGCCGTTCTGCGTATCGGATAGTTTTGTGTCGCATTCACTTCATAACATCTCCGCTAGGAGTGCGGCGAAATGTTTGTAGATGTTACTCTGTAGGGCTATTGGGCAGTATGACCGAGTTCCTTCTTTGGCTTTCCTTTGTCCTTGTATATTAATTGGGTATGTCTGTGTGTTTCCAACTCTCTGGAGTAACCTTGGCGCGTAATGTCTTGTTACAATAGACCTCTCCCTGTTTGTAAACAAATGACGTCATAGTGTTCGACAGCGCCACCAATAGACGATTTCAGGTAATCCCAGTGCTCCTTGCGCACGCGTTGCATCCTGGGAGATTATTGTCACGAGGAAGGGAGAACAGTCCTTCACTTTCGTTTTCGCTGACCTTGACACATCGTGGACAGCGGGCCGATAGAGAGAGGAGAAATCGAAACAGTTTGGAGACCTTCTTCTCCTTTCTGATAACCAAGTTCCCACAGTTCAAAGCGACGCTAAGCTCTCTGGGATTTTCTGAAGTCGTCTATTTGGTAGAGTTGAACTACGCTCGAAGTTAGAGGCGAACAAGGTCGCGCCCGAAAGCCACGGTCTTGAGGGGATTACGATGATCCCTGAAAGGAATGCGACCCTCGGTCCTACTTTTCTTTCAATAGGAGGCAGCGAACAAGTGCCCGCTCGTGGAACACAGCCCTCCCCTTCCGATTTATTTCGGTTTCAGTCTGTCTACCAACGGCATAATGACATTTTTCGGGTAGAGGTCTATACGTTAATGCTTCGAGTGCTTGCGGCTTCATAGCTTTAAAGAATTCATTTGGCAGGTCATGCGGCCCTATTGCTTTTCTGGATGCTGCTCTTTTGATTCTCCTTGCAACCGCTGCTACAGAGAAAAACGTCGTAGTGTTCACTACATTTGTGTTGGCTACATTGTCGGGTGATCTAGGACCTGTTCGCCTTTGATTTTAGGTCGCGTTGTTAGTTGAGGAAAAACGCCGTGAGGTATCGTTCTATGTACGTCTGTCGCTGAATAGAGCAGTTGGTGGTTCTCATTATAAAGGATATAGACTGGTGCCTGCGCTATCTTCATATTGTTTTAGGTTTCTGACGTATTTCCACAGTGCTGCTCCAGCCTTCTGGCCTTTTCTTTTTATCTCACTATCAATTCTTTCATGAATGGTCCGAATTCTTTTTCGTTTCTCTCTATTAGCTTCTTTCGGTAATCAGTTTCAGCTCTTACCTCATCGTCAAACTCCAGGTTTCAAACTCAAAAGGGATACTCTGTGTAAATGAGTTCGGTACATTCTTCAGAAATGAGAAACAAAGAAATTAACGATGAAAGATGAAAGTCACTGAAAAGGTTAGCCAGCTGTAGGACTCGAACCCACATCTTCTGGATTGCCGGTCCAGGGCTCTACAAATTGAGCTAAGCTAACACGCCTTCCCAGCCACTTTCAGGGTGCGTCATCTGAAGGGACAAACCAGCCACTCTCTCTCACTCATCCTCCTTTCACTCTTACATTTTTGCTCACTCGCACACACATTCATACGACGGGATCGACGCACGGGCGGCAACTGATGAACATGAAAGAACTGATGTTCTGAGGCTGGAACAACATAGAAGGGACAAATACATACAAGGCGTCAATTGAGGCCTTGTATGTATTTGTCCCTTTATGTTGTTCCAGCCTCAGAACATCAGTTCTTTCATGAGAAACAAAGTTTGTTTGGCGGTCGGGGACTCGTTAGTTGCCAAAAGAGCTGGGAAGCTTATATCGAAACCGAAACTCTTGAAGGCTCCTCTCTCAAGCCTCCTGGACCCTGCGTGACGTCACAGGTAGTTTTGTGCACGCGCCTGGTAACTTCTTTGCGTGACATGGACGACGAGTCATCTGCTTCCTCGATTTCGTTGTAAAGTATACTCTCCACTGGTAGAAGAGAACATACAGAAAGGCACATGTGAAGAATAAAGGTGAGGTGAAGCCCAGTGTTGTTGGAAGGGCGTTCCATGGCGGAGCGCCGAATCACCCTAAGGAAAATATTCGTTTTCTAATAATCTTTGCCACTTGGGGATGAGAAATTGTGTCCACTGGAACATCATACGGTATAGACTGGTGTCGCACTGTTACTTCTGTTACTTTCTGTTCTGTCGCACTGTTACTGTAAACGCGTTTGTGGTGCGCAGTCTCCATTTAAAGGTATTGGTTGCACACTCTAACCGTATAGCACGCGCCTAGCTCACCATCAGCCCGAATTACAACGTACCCTCCCTTGACTGGATGAGAACGGGGGGAGTACTAACTACAGCACTATATACAGGGTGCCCCAGCTAAGTGCGAACATATTTTTTAAATATACTATATATCACTTTTCCGAGATCAAATCAATTGCAATATAGCATATGCTGAAGGGCACTCCTGAGGATGGCTTTAGCAAACTCCTGAGGCAATGTCTTAATTAACTTTCAATAATTAACTTTCAAATTATAAAAGCTACGAAGTTGTCCCAATGAGAACATCTGGTCCCATCGGTCACCTGATACCGGAGCAGTTTTCAGAACAAAAATCCGTTCGATAGATCGTCCGCAAAAAATCCGTGAAGGAACACCATTTTTTTTCTTTATTTTGTTCATCGCGCATCTTCGGAGACGCGTCTTTCCTTCACTCCCAATGTGAGAGGGTGAAGGAGCACAGTGCCGCCTTATGAACAAATGTATCGGCCGATACATTTGACCGATCGGCCGATACTCTATCGGAACTGCCCTTATGTTGGGTTGCATTTTCTGTTTTCTTTTAATCTTTTTTCAGGACGCAAGAGGCGATAGTGTGCTCTTTCTCCTTCTCACATTGGTGGTGAAGGAAAGACGTGTCAATAGAGATGCGCAATGAACAAAATAAAGAGGAAAAAAAAACGGTGTTCCTTCACGAATTTTCTGCGGACGATCCAAGGTATATCTAAACAGGTAGCGCAACTCCCACAGGCCCCTCTGTCTTCAGAATGACGCCATCATAGAGACGGTCAGCGCCATCCATCCGTTGCGCAGACCAATGTAAATAAATGACGTCAGAGATGACGTCAGCAGTATGAATAATAAGTAGTGCATAATTAGCCATATATATGGCACGTTTACATTCGCACACTTCGTTTGCGTTGTATTCCCTTTTCCTCACTCAGGCATCAACACCAGACGAGAACACAGAGAAATAAATAATATCAGGTTTAATTAAATATATCAATTCTAAATACATACAGTTATCACAGATTTTGACAACTCCAAACAGAAGGGCATCGTGATGCCCACACAGAAATTAGGAAGGTTCACTTAAGGTCCATTTCTCACCTAGAGCTATACGTACACGTAGTGATTGGGTGTCTGCATTTATTCAATGAGTGGCCATTATATGTACATTGCAACAAAACATGATATCGTCGGTGCACAGCTGATTCCTGCTAACACTCACGCTATCATGGCCGCTCGTCCATGACGAATTTTTTTTTCGCGGGGCCAGCAACAGGGGATGCATTGTATTCATCTGTTCACACGTGTAAATCTCGGTATACAGCTCCGAGATGTGAACGTCGCTTCGTGTTTAACCAAAAAAATGTGCGAACTCCGTATTACAATGCACGGGCACACGGCACAGATACAGAGATGCACGGATAAACACGCCCACTGTGATACATGCGCAAAGGGAGCAGGACACGAAAATGTAATCGGGTGGTAGATGATTTCGTATATGTGCACGAGTGGGGCAACAGAAAGTTTTTCCTACATTGAAATTATGAATAACCTATTAGTACACACACAAGCCATGCCCATGTTGTAAAGTTTTTGTTTGTTTTTTTTTTACGATCGTACCTGTGCTATACCAACACCCAGGATCGCTCACGCCTCATGCTGGTAGCTTTGACGATGGGTCTGATTTGGTATTTTCGCTTGTTTTCGCAACCAGTTTAGATATACCTTGGACGATCTATCGAACGGATTTTTGTTCCGAAAACGGCTCCGGTATCAGGTGACCGAAGGGACCAGATGTTCTCATTGGGGCAATTTCTCAGCTTTTATAATTAAAAAGGTAATTATTGAAAGTTAATTAAGACATTGCCTTAGGAGTTTGCTAATGCCCTCCTAAGAAGTGCCCTTCAACATATGCTATATTGCAATTGATTTCATCTCGGAAAAAGTGATAGTATATATATATATTTTTTAAATGTGTTTGCATTTAGCTGGGACACCCTGTATACTACCTACTAGTAGAAGACTACCAACACTCTCTATTTACATGTGAAACTAACTTAAAGGAAAACTGAGGTGACCCTTTTTTTTTTTCGTTTTTCACTGCGGTGTGTTTTGCAATGAATAAAATGAGCTCCTGCGAAAGAACGGTGAGCGCTCTGTTATATCTGTTCCGCCCACTTTTCAAAAATCCTCTCCTCGGAGCGCATCGGAGCAGAGCGCAGAGCGCATCGGAGATCGAGAGGATGTCTGACGTAACGTGACCCCCCTGCACGTCATCCGTGACGTAAAGCGGCACAGCTCAAACATGTATAAGCGGCGCGTGACCTGAAAAGAGAAAAAAAAAGGGCTCGGGGCCTTCTCCCCGTCACGCGGCTGGCGTCGCCAAATACCGCAAGCAGGGACATTCATCACCACCTCCATCCCCGTCACTCGAGGATCGTGTCGGCCGTCCGCAGCTGCTTTCTCCGGCTGTTTTTGTAAATTCGATTACGCAGCTATAGTGCACCGTAGTGCGGAAATATGTTTTGCATGGCGACTCCTGGTACACAGCTTGACAGATGAGGCAGGGTTTCGGGCCACATTAAATGTCACCTCATTGCTCCTTTAAAGCTAATTGGACCCTTTCATGGAGGAGAACGGGTATAAGTGATTTGTATACTCTGCAGCCAAACTCTTCCGCACACAATCGAAGCTTGAAATCAGTAAAAAGACACGCTACCACCTGATACAACCAGGCTGGTGCTTAACTCTACTCACCAATATTTGTAGGTGAAACCAACAATGTATTTTTAAGAGAAATTATAACAGGGTTCGGAATGTTGCAGTTGTGTGTGCGTTCCAGTGATTTTTACGCATACACTTCAGTTCAGTCGAGCGGCTGTGGGACTCCCCGGTATACAGTTTTTTTTTTTTTTTTTTTGTCATGTGGAACTATTTTTCGCGTTTTTTTTTGCGTGGACTAAAAAAATCACGAATTTTATTCAATAAGAGTGGATTAAAATAACACCAATTGATTACAGTATAGGTAAAATATTGATATCGATATTTATGTGATACAGTGTGGCCTTCTAGCATCGGGGAAAACTTTTCCCCATTTTATATGTAATATTAAATTATGAATCACAGTTGTCTCACGACGTAAAGCCCCGAATTATTATGTTAAATTATGTGTAATCAAGCAAGCTGGGACACTTTTTCTGCTGGCTGCCCCCAGTTTTGCATGTCAGTGAAGCACAAAACATATTTAAAGGAGCATTAAAGTGGTATCTAACATGGCCAAAAACTGCTGTCATCTTGTAAAGCAGTATGTGAAAAGCATTCCCACAAAATATTTCTGTCCAAAGTTGTTTCACCACGGTGCAATAAATTGGGAAAATCGCTGCCGCGATGACAGGCCGAAGCGCTCCAACTGCAGACCACACCCACTCTACTGTGACGTTGGTGGTAAAGAGCCCCTCATTCGTTCGTAGGAAAAACCGTCTGCTACGAACATTGCGAGCTGTTTCTTATTCCTTTCTATTCTTTATATGATTTATATCACGTTTTCTAAAAGAAACAAAGCATATATGCAGCCCGAGAAAATAAGATTACGATCACAAGAGTAATATATCCGTGGCTTCTGTGCAATCTCAGAATTCACAGTAGCAGAAAGCAAGCGATGGCGGCGGTATTGTGGCGCCACCTGTTAGCCACTGAACCAACTGCGCGGTGAAAACTGTCGGACAGGCTGCACACTGTCGAGAAGCACGGGGTTTTCGCTGTACAAGCGCAGTTAATTTCGGGCTGCACCACTCGTTCTTCCCGTGGTGTCTGCGGTCCCAAAAAATCGTGGTTGTGTCGTGGACAGCCTTCAAACCCTCCGTTTCGGACATCACGTAGCCGGAGAACGCATAGCGTCTCCGAAGCGGTAGCAGACGATCCGGCCTGCGCGATGTTGCTCACCTCGATCATGTGATCCCAGGTCCAATGAGGAGCGTCCTCACCATTTGCGTCACATAGTGACGCGCGTGGTGGCGCTCATCACGTGCCTATCGTGAAGGCGAAGGAGGGTGTTTCGCGCACGGGAGGTTCGGGGAGCTATTGCTGGCGTCCCAATTTCGCTACGGTTGCACTAATTGTGGGAAAACTGTTTTCGGCCGCCTAACATTCCATACTGACCAAAAACAGAAACAAACTTGTGAGCCTCTAGACTGCTCCTTTAAAGAATCTTGACTCTTGATAAGTGCCGGTTGCAGAAATTTTAGTTCGAACGTTGGCGATAGCTGTCACTTCAAGGTCATTACCTCTTGTCAGCATAGCTCCATATAATCTGTTTGCTGGATGGGACGACATTTCAACGCTGTGTCTAGACTTCCAGGACATGACACACTAGGTGAAAAGCTTAGGCTGACGTTTATTATTCTGGATAATCTGATTTCCTGATTTATATGGAGCATGATTATTCTTTAAAGCGACACCGCTCTCATAAACAAATGCACTTCTGTTGCTTTGCCATCCGTGCTTTCCGGCACAACTCTTACATTTTCCTGATACTGATCATGTTACTCCTTTGCCTTTTATGGAGCGGAAGCTACCAGAGAAAGGTAACGGAATCTTTATTACTGCCTCCGTTACTGCCCCATATTTGTTTCTGCTACAATTTCCGTTACACCATTGTTGCTTTCGTTTCCGTTACGTTTCCGTGTCGGTTTCCAGTACCCCTTTTCTTTCCCTTTTTTTTTTTTTGATAAGCTTAATTTGAGACTGCGATAAAACTTCTGCGTATATATTCTGAAATATATCGGAGTATATTAGGTGACAATATATTGTATCGACAAATATCGATATTTTATCACATCATATATTGAACAATATATGAACATGGTTTTCACGAGTCTTACTCACGCCTGCAACTTGCAAGTCACCATACGCATATGGAGACTGCTTCGTCTGTTTTAGTTCTTCAATTATGTAATTTTAATTCGCTTCATTTAGCTTTATTTCTTTTTTCTAAATGATACGGTAAATGATTGTAATAACTCGGATCCTGCAGTACCAGAATCATTAGCGTAAATTGTTTTTGCTTCCGTTTCTGTTTCAGGTACAATTCTGAGTGTGCGCTATGCGTTTCTGTTACCGTTACCCGCTATATGTCAGGTGTACCGCTTCCGTTACCTTTCTCTGGAAGCTATCCCTCGCAGGAACGTCACACTACGAGTTTGACGTAGAATTATGGTGCCACCAGTATTTTGTGAGTACGGTGTACGGACGTGCATCTTTTTGACGATTAGGGGAAGGCGGGGCAAGATGAGACAGAAATTTGCAATTGAACATGTAATTTTTATTTTTCGCGTTTTAAAAAAAACTAGCCATAGGCACATTCTCAGGGGTCTAGAGCTTCTGACCTGTAAATGCAGAACGGGCGTAGCCGGTCTAAAATAGACATAGAACAAGAAATTCAAAAATGCAGAGTATCTCATCTTGCCCCAACCAGAGGAGATTTTGCATGGGACAAGACGAGACACGCCGTGGTAATGAACTATACAAATTAGTTTTTGCAATCCAAGCAGACAAAGTGAAGCCCATGGGCCCCTACACAACCCTCTTGAGCCCACCGCCCACATGATGTGCAATAAAACCACACAGAACCCGGCTATTTTGCTCCACCCTCCTTTGCAAGCAAAGCATCGCCAGTCTAATGTATCGCTGGTCGCTCTCTTTTGCACGCGCTTCTGCTTTGTTGGAAATATCCTAAGAAACAGGAAAATTTGCTGGAAAAGTGTTGAATTCCAATGGCAGATTCGGAGCGTTTCCAGAGCAAGTTTTGTTGCTCCGCCGAGAGCAAGTCTGTTCCATTGACAGATTGGGAACAGTTCTGGAGTCTTCCAATGGGAGCTTCGGAGCGGCATTCGAGCCAAGGTCGCTCCAGGGAGCAACCCAGACTGCTCCGCCAAAATAGGCAGATTCAACCGGAACTCTACGTGACGTGTCACTTGTCGCTCGTGCTTCCTATTTCCTGTCTCTGCTTCGGTAACATGGCCGCTTCCCGACACGTCTTCGCCGTGACTAGTATGTCGCGTCGTACGTTAGCAATTTTGTTTCTTGAAGAAAGCAATAAGCCAGACATCACCAGGGCAACGTTAGGAGATTAGGAGGACCTTGATGTTGCAAAACATGGCGTTGTATTGGAACTTGAGTACAATCTTCTTCTTCCTCCGTCTCTGGCCGCCATCCACCAAGGAAGATTGGCCAGGGCTAAACTCCAAGTGGGGCGCAAGTGTTCCAGTCGCATATTCGGATCACTTGCTCTAGGCCAGATCAAGCCGCTCCACTGCGGAGTGTGCCACTTGCTCCGACTCTGCCATTGGAATTCTACACTAGACGATATGAAAAAAAAAAAAAAAAAAAAACCCTGAGGAACAAGCTTAAAGTCAACCAATAGTTGACTTATCCGTTTCTAAATTATATTAAATTTAAATTGCATTAAATTGTCGCGTCTTGCCCCGGGCATATAATCTGATGCATTAATTTTTCTGTTAAACACCGGATAAGCAAGAGTGCACCCATATATATATATATATATATATATATATATATATATATATGGGTGATTCCTTCTCAACTCAGGCAAGGTGGTCCGGACACCATGAGTGATTTTTATTGAAAAAATATATGTTGTAGCCTGACTCAGACTGAGAATGGGACAGCAAGTATTTTTTCTCTAGTCTCCGTAGTCCCGAGAAGAAAAAAATCCGGAAGAATATGGCAGGTCCGGCGCGCTTTCAGGCATAGCGATTTTTGCGTTCAATATCTGTCCAACGAACGCGTTCACGGCTTTGAATTTTTTTCCACGCACTGTCAGCTATGTTGGCTTCTAGTGCTTGGTTCGGTTCCGGCGGGGATTTTGTTATATTGCAACTAAAAATACGCAAAGCTCGTGGCGACGACGAAAATCGCTCATATTCTTGCGGCTATTGCGGCACTTGTGTACATGCCAGTGAAACGAGAAAGGCATCTCCATGTAGCGGAGACTGAGCTCTATAATTTGATATCAAATTTGGGAGTCTAGGCCAGGTTGGTGTCACGCATGGAGGCGTCTACAACACGTGACATTTGAAAAAATGCGGTTTTTGAGCGCTCATATCTAAAAAAAACCACCTCGAAAATTCTTCAAACTTCGTAGGCACATGCTTCCGTACATGACATTTGAGTGCACAGAGAGTTGAAGGTTTTTGCCTTGCACAATAAAAGTTAGAGCATGCCAAAGTGTCAGTGTCCGACTGTCGTGCGTGTAATGACCATGGAAGCGCTGCGAGAAGTTAACTGGTCGATAGTCAAGTTTTTCTTGTGACAGCCGCCCGTGCTGTTCGTGCTGCTATTTGAGAACCCAAGGAGTCGAATATTCTCCCAGGACGACGAAAGCAGCACGACGGTTTCACAAGGACACTATAGAGAAATGTAGATTGAGTGTATGTGTCACTGCTTGCCCGGTACGTGCATGAAAATTCGATGTTTACATCCAGCACTCTATACCATGCCGGTAAAGATGAGTCACTATTTATTTACATTTGAGCCTCTATGGCAAGAGCGAAAAATTGCTGGGGAAAGGCATGATTGCATCAAGTACAGCCCCCTTTGTTTGATGCAGGTATGGGAAATAGGATGCGCCGGATTAGCAACGAGGCATATTTTCCGTTTTTCTTTCTGTAAATTCGAGATCAACAGCTGCTTTTATTGCCTTACTTTTTCACCACTGGTAGGAGGTTACACGACGTCTGCGCGATTGTGCGTTTATGTGAGTGATAAACGCTACACCAACGTCTATAAACCTTTATATAAGCTGACTCTTTGCATGACCAAACTTTTCATTCTTGTTTTTTTTAAATAAACGTATCCCCCCACCCCCGTTGTAAACCATCAAATCAGCCAAAGTTATCGGGCTACCTCCTCACTGCACGGCATCTATTAGTGAAACGCAGTGCATTTAACATATAATCCTCGGTATGGTGACTGCTACAGCTAACAAAAATACATACACACACGTCTGTGGTTTTTCAGCGGTATCGGAAGCACACGAGCCCATTGATATAGTTTATGTTCGGTCAGGTTTGGTCATGTTGTGAACATTTCGTAAACAAGAGAAACGTGTCGGATGTACTGAGCCATTTTGGTAAGACAAAAAATGGCAAGACACTAAAATACTACATTCCCGTCACCTTTTGCTGCCTTCTTCCTGAATATCTCGTCCAACCCAGGCCACACTGACGTGATTATCATCTGTACCATCTTATAATCTAACGAGTGATCCTCAGTGGAGCCCACAAGTGTGGAGGTGAGAGAGAAAATACAGGGACTAAGGTTTCTTCCCGGGATACGCTGCTAGGCTAATGACACGCTCCAGCTGGGTTCCGGGACATTTGATCGAACGCCGTTTGGTCGAAAGCCGTTTGATCGAACGCAGGACATTTGGTCGAAAACCATTTGATCGAACGCCGTTTGATCGAAACGGTAGCGGTCGTTTGATCGATTTTTTTAATTGGTTCACTTGGAGTGTCGAAAATCACAAAAAAAGACAAGGAAAAGAAAAAGCTGCAGTTCTAAATGCAGTTATCCTAAGGAACATTTAACTTTGTGTGATCTGCTTCCCCGTAAACACATTCCTCATGCTAACCCACTTTTTAGTGTCCAAAAAGCAGTACAAGGGCCAGGGTTGTTCACCGTTAACCCGTAGGACAACCGAATACGCTCCGTAAGCCCGCGAGTTTAGTGCGCATCACGTCACTGTGACGTTTCTAGGACGCTCCCGATTAGCCGAAGGAACCATGTGCGCGCTTCAAGAAGGTAAACAAAGGCACATTCGATGCACGGAGTGCCCCTGGGAGGGCCAAAACAGCTCTGGTTTCTGTATTAGATGTCCCACTTTTCGTTGGGAATGATGTTGGTTTACCGACGAAAGACAAACGAAAGGTTAACGCAATATATTTGCTGAAGTTTCAACTATTCGGCTCTCGTTTAAGTTCGCTTGTGCGAGCACCCTGCAAACATTTTCCCCATTTTGTTCAAATTACGGTCTCACGGAGTTGGCAGCTGTCTAGGGGAACAGCGAGTGTCCTCGTAGACATGGAAAATTCAGTCACATGGCAGCTGCAATGGTCTAAACTACCGTGAACGACAGGACGACGACACCCGTGCCTCAGCACGCGTACGAACTTCCGTCTTCCACTGTGAAGCAACTGGAGCCTGGTGCAGTTGCACCCGAACAGACAATGATCATGCTTGTTCCTGGTTCGTTCCACTGTTATTAGACGTTAGAACTACTATGAGACCACTCAAAACAGCACATTAAACTGTGACCTGCCGCGGCGCTCTTCGTCACTGTCACGAAAGCAGAGCCTTGGGAGTGCGCCGTGTTTGAACACTTTCTGTAGTCAACGTAAATCACTGCACAACACACACGCACACAAACACTCCCCCGGTCGTAGAATGCCGTTTGAACCCGACAGCAGCAGCAACAGTTAATCGCGTTCTCCCACCGTCAGCGAATCCGTGTGCGCTTTGGAAATAAATAAGTGACACTACATTCAAATGCGACGAAGTACAGTCATAAATGCAGCAGGTGTTTAACACCGTATCACTTAGCAAAGCGGAAAACACACAAAACGTATGGCGGGTTCCCTGATGTTTACCTTTCTCTGGTTCGCACGTGGAGGCGACAGGGGCCTTGGCGAATGGGAGCGCGGCACGCCGCCGCGCACGTCATTTTACACCCTCGCCCTCTTCTTCTGCGCAGAAACGTACTTGCGGAGCGTATAGGTTTTTCCGCTCTGACACATAGTGACTAAACATGCTGTACTTGTTAATCCCCCAGCCCTTTGCTAGCCTTTGTCAAATAATAATAGATGTCAAGTATTAAACATTTTGGCAAATGAATTAAAAAATAAGTAAATGACATTTTCGATGATTTATTCCCGTCGAATGTGAACAAATTCTAACAGTGGATTATTATTTGTAATCAACTGACCACTGTGTAGGAGAAAGAGCAGTTTCAGTTTATTTACTTTTCGCCTATGTGCAGGTGAACCTAAATTTAGTTCTTACAACAGACATGTAACCGAAGAAATGCTTCGAAACTTAGACAAGATTACGGGGCAGCAGACCTTAGCACTTTCTCTATTTCTTCGGATATCGTGCAAGTGTAGTGATTCGAGCCTGCAGATGCATACTCTAAGGTCGAACTAAGGTTTTACATGCTGTTAATTTAATATCTCTCGTTGTACCATGGCGAAATTTCGTTCTTAGCACCCACAGACTTCGAGTGGCTTTGCACATATGACTATCCCGTTTCAGACCGTTCCCTTTCAATATGTCGCCAGCAGTAAGAATGGTGCCTAGAACAAGGATAGACTATCGGCTGCTGTCAACCTGGGGCAGCTTTCTTCAATATGTGTCCTACTGATTCGTAAATGACAAACGTCTGCAACTAACCAGTGGTCTCCCCTCTTCGACTGCAAAAAGCAAAGAAAAGAAAGGAAGAAATAAAAAAAAGCAGAGGACACTGATTGCCTGCTCCGTATGCTCGAGTCAAAAGTTACAGAAAAAGTGGTGCGGACAACACAGTGCATGCAGCTTTGAATTCCCTTCGAACAAATGTCTTTCGAACAAACGGCGTCGATCAACTGGCTTTCGATCAAACGGCTTTCGACCAAGCGGCGTTCGATCAAACGCCTTCGATCAAACGGCGTTCGACCAAACGGCGTTCGATCAAATGGGCGGACACCCTCCAGCTGCATATTATAAATCTGGGGTCTTGTCGTCCAGGTCAGGTGAACACACCCTACAACAACACGGCGAATCAGCAGAGAATGACAATGCCATCTGAGGATCCGAGTTTACGCGAGTTTAGTTACTCTAGTATATCCATTGGGTGCAGCTGTGAGATAGCACACACACACACAAAAGAAATCCATAGTCTTTTTCCAAGACTGCTTTGATGATCAATGACACGACCCGAAAGCGTTGCGGTATTCGTCATGCAGGCCACCTTAGGACTCAACAAAAGAATGGCTGTCGACCAGAGGCTCCCAGGAGCAGAACATTCAGGTCAGGTCACCTCGTGTTAGAAGCGTAGGGAATTTCGGGAATTTCCACATAGTAGGTAATTGACCATGTCGTCCATGTTGAAGCCTAGCGTAAACGACGGAAAGGAACGAGTAACGTGAGTAACGAGTTACCGATTTTTGTAACTGAATACGTTATTAGTTACACTTTGTAGAAAAGTAACTAGGTCGTTATTTCGTTACCAAAAGAAAGTAACTGGTTACCGGGTAACGAGTTACGTACAACTCTGAGCTAGAGGAACCACTCACTCTCGCAATGCGGATACGGCTCCAGTGCGGGTGGCGCTAATCCTGTTACTCTCCTCGCTGTTCATTACCATATACGGAAGCATGTGCCTACGAAGTTTGAAGAATTTTCGAGGTGGGGTTTTTTAGATATGAGCGCTCAAAAAACGCATTTTTTCAAATGTCACGTGTTGTAGACGCCTCCATGCGTGACAGCAACCTGGCATACACCCCTAAATTTGATACCAAATTATTGAGCTCAGTATCCGCTACATAGAGATGCCTTTCTCATTTCAGTGGTATTTACACAAGTGCCGCAATAGCCCCAAGAATATGAGCGATTTTCGTCGTCGCCCCCAACTTTGTGTATTTTTAGCTGCAAAATAACAAAATCCCCGCCGGAACTGAACCCAAGCACTAGAAGCCAACATAGCTGACAGTGCGTTAAAAAAAATTCAAAGCCGTGAACGCGTTCGTTGGACAGATATTGAACGCAAAAATCGCTATGCCTGAAAGCGCGCCGGACCTGCCATATTCTTCCGGATTTTTTTTCTCAGGAACTACGGAAACTAGAGAAAAAACACTTGCTGTTCCCTTCTCAATCTGAGCAAGGCTACAACATATATTTTTTCAATAACAATTACTGATGGTGCCCGGACCACCTTGCCTGAGTTGAGATGCAATATCTGTAGCGGGAATCCGACTTACGCCGAAACGCCAAGTGGAGGTGAAGATTTGTGCATTCCGTTTCCGTGAAAATACAGAAGGGACCACTCTTTCTTTCGGCCTGCTGTACTTCGTTGACAAGCCAAGGCTAATGAGCACCTCCGGATCTGTTTTGAAGCATTCGTCAACAAAATGTGCCGCCCACTGCTTGTCCTGTTTTACCTGTCTCCAAGTAGGCCTAGACGAATTCGCGGCGAGAATAAGTTTCCTGTCTTTCGGAAACAATTAGTCATTGAAAAAGCCAGACATCGGCGGGATTTGAACTTCGCATCTCTCGATTACCAGTCGAGCGCCAATAACCATTTCGACCACGGAAACAGCGACAGACTAGCAGAGCGTGTTGGTTGCGAAACATACTCTGGCCGAACGCAAGGTGAGACATCCAACAATGTGAGCAGCAAGTCTCTCAACACCTAGATCACCTAGGTCACCTACCTACGGAAGGATTTGGGGGCCAGCCTCGGTAGGGTTGTCTTTGTAATAAATGCCAGTTGATGTTAGACGCTGTGTCTGTGCTGTCTGTCCGTGTGTCGTGTGCCCTCGCATTGCCGAAAGGAAGACGGCAACACGCTGTAGCACAGTCAGGAAACTCTTCATAGCATGTGCATTTTTTTCTTTTCCTTTTCGTTCCTTTGTATTCTTTTCTTCTTCTTCTTCTTTTTTTTTTTTTTTTTTTGCGAAAAAGCATCGATCGCTCCGATCGCAAAACAACGCGAAATGAACGCCAGGAACTCCAATAGGACGAACAATATGCGTCACTTCCGTGGTTTTCTACGGCGGCGCGGCGGTGCTCACCAGGGGCTCAGAGCGCTCTGTGGCAGAATTTTATATCGCGATTATGGCGGCATTTCAGCGAATATACGCAAATCTCAGTCGAATTGAGCCCCTTTTTTTTTTCTTTTTGGTACACACCACAATACGAGGTAAACCGCTGTGCAGCTCATTTTCGCTTCCGTGGTCGTTTAAATTTACTCTTGGCTAAAACGTTCTTGTAAACAGTCATCTGAAGGTGACAGATGATATCGTATGAGCCCTGTCTAACGTGCCGTAATTGCAAACTTTATTGTAATGTTGATCCCGTTGAACACGGCGTATCTCTGAGTGTGGGCGTGTGATTTTGGGTGGGCGAGCTTACGGGACGCGTTAGTTGGCTATACCTGAAAAAAGAAAGTAATTGAACTTCATTTGCTGGACACGCGCACACATAGCTTCAACCAAGTTGACTCGCTGATGCAGAAAACGATAAAATATCGATATATTTGTGCCGCTATCTACATTAATAAAATATCGATATTTGTCAAAAGTATCGATACGCACATCGATAAAATATCCATATTTTTAAAATATCTATATCTTAAAAATATCGGTAACAACCCCCCGGAAAAATATCGATAATATCGTTAATCGTTCCATCCATACCTCGCACATTGAGCACGAAAAAAATAAATAACGGAGATAGCACGAAGGGATGAGACAACATACTGTATTCATCCTCAGATGTAGCAATGCAGCACACATTGCACGCCGTTTCATTTCCGAGACCCGCAACTTCATGAACAGAGCTTTCTACTTGCACTCCTTTGTTTCGTTGGATATACCATATCCAATCCTTACACCTGCACTATTTATTGCTGCTAAAAGTTCCGCCAGATCGGAAACGAAACTGAAACTGAGGGCCGCGATGTCCATAGCGATGCGCCTCGCTTGAGGTCGCCACCGCTGCCGTGGGCGGGACGGAGATTGTTTGGGATGGACTCGTTCGACCGCGGTCGACCTCTCCGAGCAGCTGATGTTGCGCCTTCCGCTAGCGAAGGAGCAGTCGGCGCTTTTTCTCCACAGCCACGGCATTTGAAGTTTGTCAACTATGCATTCAGGGCAGCCCGTCTAAATGGAAAGCGCCAAGAAGTCCTTCGGTAGCAGTCGTTTCCAAGACGGATACAAGCGTTTGCCCATCTACCGTACGCGATGGTTTCGTCAAGTTTTGATCGGCTGCTATCTCTCCGCGGTGTCACCGACTACAACGGCAACGTGGGAGATGTCACCATCATTCCGGTTGATAGTTTCTGTGACGTGACATCCTCCAAAAACAACCACCAATATCATAAACAGCGGCGCCATCACATCGCAGGGACGTGTGTTAGGACTGCGGTCTCCTACATACCGTGTTGCGGTATCCTGCTCTTGATCATTCTCACGCTCCTTTGGGGCAAGCTGTACGTTCGGAACTGCCTCGTGTGGTTGGAGTCGCAAGATCGAGAAACCGTCTGCGTTATGTTTATCTTAATGTACACATTTGTGGCGTTTCCCCTTACGTGGGGCTACATATTGCTCAATTTTGCGTGCGGCTATCATTTCGGACTCTTGTTTGGGGTTCTGGTGACTGTGGGTGCAGCTACTTTGGGAATATCGGTTGCCCACACTGTGATGAAGCGCTTTTTTCTCGGCTTCATCATGGCACGGCTATTAACGAGTGACTTTGTCAAGTCTACGCTTGCATTGCTGGACAGTGGTCATGCGTTTAAAGTTGTCATCATATCCAGACTAACGCCGATACCATTCGGTTTGCAAAACGCTATGTTCGCGGTAAGTCCACATTTCTTTCGCTTCTTTTGTTTTGACCAATAGGAGAGATGCATGAATGACCCGTACAATGTAATTGGAGGAAGTCACTCAGTAGCAGTGTCAATGTGGTATTTAGTCACTTCCTCCAGTTAATTTTAGGTGTGCACACTACAAATGTGTAGCAAAGAGAAGGTTCAACAAAATGCTTTGTTGGGCTAGTTGGTAATTCATTGCTAGACAGGAAAACACACAGAGCGCCCGTGTGTGTCTTATGTTTCCTGCCGTGGTTGTTGTTTTCGCGCTGTGTGTTTTCCTGTCTAGCAAAGAGAAGGTGTTTACCATTCTGACGTCCACCCTGACGCTCCGAGGGAAGGTAACTTGTCCCTCTTTGAATCCGTCTATACTACCCAAAGGCGAATCCAGGATTCTTCTTTTTTTTGGGGGGGGGGGGGAGGGGTCCTGCCTTGGACAGCATCCTACTACACCACCTAAAGTCAATTGAAACTCAATGTAACGGCATAAATTGAGGAGGGGACAGGACATCCCCCCCCCCCCTATATTCGCCTCTGGTATACTACCGTACTAAGCCCACATTGATCTCATGAACTCTTGAAAGTGTAATCATAGGCCGTTCTCTGTACATTGCCACAATCTCGTATGTTTGTTGTCATGACCCTTTGGATGTTTTTTTCTTTTTTTCTCCCTCTTTGGGGGAGGCGGATACAACTTTTCTCAAGAAAGCTGGTAGATGGCTGTTGACACTACAAAAGCGAACATTATAAGAAGGAGCCTAATGAATACTATGTGCTCTGACTGCGTAACAAGAAAAGTAACAGAGGCGATATGCACTGTGTCATTGGTGCATTCGTACCATCGGCTCTTTTGTTTCGGACATCGTTCTTGC
The DNA here is from genome assembly GCF_037126465.1 of Ornithodoros turicata. Classification (NCBI taxonomy): domain Eukaryota; kingdom Metazoa; phylum Arthropoda; class Arachnida; order Ixodida; family Argasidae; genus Ornithodoros; species Ornithodoros turicata. The sequence continues at coordinate 61,324,759 of NC_088201.1, read as the reverse complement.
TTATGACATTTATGTCTCAGTACTAAAATTACAAGCAGCGTCCCATGTAGAATGCTTTAATTCACGCTCCTTTTTTATTGCGTCTACTATGCACGCAAAGGTAGCAGCGATGCCGGACAGGTTGCCAAAAAACGAGACCCTTCTAACGGCTTTCAAAATTTCCTCGTCTTTGTTTGAAGCACGATACGTTTTCGAAAAATAGAAGCGAAGAGCCCGCGCAACAAAATGAGCAGAAGAAGAAGAAGCAGAAGAAAAAAAAAATAGAAATGCCCTTGGCTGATGTGCTCTCTCCCCGGCGGCCTGAAGTTCATAGGGCCACCAAGACCGGTCTCGCGAGGTGCTAGGCCGCCGAAGTGCACGAGCTCGCCCTCGGTGACCCAGAGTGCCCAGAGCACGGTGTCACGATGCGCATGTGAACAGCTTGGATGTGGTGCAGGTGCAGGTTCCAATAGAGGTCTGGGATTCCGGAGGGCGAAGGGAGGGGGGGGGGGGAGTAGATTTCGGAGTCTCTGATGCATGCGGCCGATTAAGCTGGGCGGACTCAGTTGTCTCGCGACGTAAACCCCCAATTATTATTAAGCTGGGCGGTATCGGTTTGGTTCTGTTCCCGGCAGTGAAATTTATACAGGGTGTATGCAGATAAACTCCAGTGGCATTTGCACACGTAACTCGTCGTCTGCTTACCTGACGAACTTCTTGTGGCGCATGATGGCGCATTTATACGTGCGAAAGCTACAGGAAAATCGTGGAAGCCATACTCAGAGTAAATAATAAACAAAGCGAGAAAACACCGGCTTCTGTGCACCAGAATAGGGCAACGTGGCGGCCTCAGGAGAGTTGTATTCGCGTACCGCTAGGGGAGCTATCGGTGCAGAAACCGAAATGATGTTCCATATGGATGCTCATGGGTAGTGCTCCAAGCGGTACAGGTCCCGTCAAAGTTAATAATACCATTGGAAAATTTTGGTCTCATTTCCGAGCGTGATAACTGCCACCCTTGGGGCACTGGGGGAATGTTAAGTGAACAAAATCATTACGTTAAGCTAACAGAATAATTTTGTTTAATTAAAATTTCCTCATGGCCCAAAGGGTTGCTGTAATCGCGTTCCCGGGAACGAGACCGCATTTTTGCAGTGTTATTATTAACTTTGACAGGAGCTGTACCAGCACAAAACTCCCATGAGAGCGCCATGTTGCCCTGTTCCGATACACGGAAGCCGATGTTGCCGTCGCTTTTGTTTATTATTAAATGCCACAGGAGTTATCTGTGGCAGATAAACTCCAGTGGCATTCGCACACGTAATTCGTTATCTGCTTACATGACGAACTTCCGGTGGCGCAGGAAGGCGCATTTATGCGTGCGAAAGCTACACAAAAACTGTGGAAGCCATACTCGTTAAAAAAAAAAAAAAAAAACAAAGCGACGAACACATCGGCGTTCGAAATTCTTAAGAAAGGGAATACCCTGGAAGCTTCGGTCTTGAATTCACGATACGCCCTTATTTATTCTCGTTTCTTTATTTTTAATTGGTTGCCCACAAATAGCACAAGGCCTACTTGGATGGTACAAGAAAACACAACAAACACTGTCAATCACACATAATGTCATCTGACACTGATCTGAAAATCTTCAAAGAATAAAAAAATATCAATATCTGTAACCGCACTCCTGCCATCAGAGCCAATGTTCCGCAAAAGGATAACGTGTCAACTTACCTGGTATAAACTACATATATGCAAAGTACAAGCCGCATCTTCCAGTCCTTTTAAATCCAATCGCAGCACGAACCTCAGTAACACTTTCACTTACGGAGAACGCTATGATGAACTGCATTATGGTTTTGTTTATTTTGGCTTATCGATGCAAATTATCGAAGCAAGAATATCTGCAGTCAATGAGGTTCTTATTTTGGATTGACCGATGGGTAAACCATATATAGATCGTGGAACAAACGGTGTACCGCAGTCGTCTGCAATGGTCGAAAGTGAGGGAAATACCCTTTCTTATCGCTCTACTGTCTCTCTTCGACCTCTGTGAGGTCCACTGAAATCCCGTTTGCCCTCGACTCTAGATTTCCGTTTACAGGATCCTGTTGCATGTTTGCTGTTACGCAATCGAGGCTGATTTCAGAACCCTTCAAATGCGAGTACTCAGTTAAACGCCAAATGCTTGAATTGTGCGTAGTTGTGCAGTTCCTCGCAGGAGAAGCTACTCGACTGGTGTGCTTGCAGACGACAGTTTATGCCCCATTGCAACCAGCGCACGCGAGCTGAACTCTCGAGTGGTTGTGTACTTCTAGATTACGTCGCGTTTTTGACCCCCGTCGTGCGGGTGTTATCTTCGCGCTCGGAGCGCACTTTAGCTGCGAGTTTGGCAGATCTACGGCACGAGAACTCCCTAGTATCTTATCGGACAGGCCACTGGCCGTTCTTGTTGGATCACACCGAGCCAAACACTAACAGCACAGTGTTGAAATACAGTGCGTTCCCACTAATATGCACCGAGTTTAATAATAATAAACTCTGTTAACGTGCCCAAGAACAGCCAAAGCCTTGGTATTGGCGCACGTAGACATTGCAGTACTTACACATATATACATACATATACAGACTAGGCAAAACATAACATATTCAGGAACAGGAACATAACAGGAAGATTTCACATTGATACATACAATACAGATACAGGCATACAATAATAATAATAATTATTATTATTATTATTGGTGGTTTACGTCGAGAGACAACTGACATTATGAGCGACGCCACAGCGCTCGGTCTGTGGATTGCTTTTGCCCACATGAGGGTTCTTCAACGTGCGATGAAAGCTCATCGCACGGCACCCCGTATTTAACGTCCCTCGCGGAAGACGACGTGTCTAAGCAACTTGTACCCTGCCACCAATTTGCTGGCTTTTTAGGGAAAAGACATCATGTGTCGTAATCGCCAGTATTTCTTTTCATTGCGCCCAATGAATAAATTATGAAAGCACTAATTAGCTAACTTTTAAAATATTGGTTCGAGGGCCGAGGGAGGGACATAGCTCGGCGCAATCATGATCGCAATGCCTTATCAAAGCCTGATGATCGCGATCATGAGTACGATCACGAAGCACTGGCAAGGCTGCCGCGATCATGATCGCGCCGAGCTATGGGGAGGGATCTTCGATTAGCGGCATAGAACGAACGGAGGAACAACCTGGGAACGCAGCAAAATTCATCGAGTTCACGACCGTGAAAGAATGCCGTTGATTTGATGTTATCAAGCGCCACTGAAAGAGATCCGAGCAGAGATCAGAAAGTTACTTGACAAAAGGCACCCGTTACAAGTTAAGTTATTGACGAAGTTGCTGTTACTGGGCTATGAAAATGAACTTCAGGTTCCTAAGTTACTTTCAAGTTACTCGCTTCGTATGCTGTTTAGTTCTTGACCATTTTATAATGAATTCAGATCGTGATGTCACAATGGGTGGTACAAGATGTTATATACAGTGAACCCTCGTTAATCTGACATACTCGCTTTATGACCGTTTGTCTCGGGAACCGTTACGCCGGCATGTAAATCCCCCTAGTTAATATGACAATCCGTTTATCGGACAGTGACCAAAATTTTTGTCACAAGTAGGGTCAAACACAGGCATTATCTTCCCGCTATTATGACCACGTCACATGACCCTCAGAGTAGCCCCCGGGAGAGGCTATCTCGGAAATCGCTCAGAGGGTGACGGGCGTCGAGGTTTGGGACGTCCCCTGAAATCGCTGACGAACCGCTTGTCAAACCACCGAAGTGCTTAAAAAGGTGGGGAACAGGTCACACTGTGCTGCTGTTTTCACGTAAGGATGGCCGAAACGAAGCAGAAGAGTGATTTGGCAGTCGGAATGAAGAGCGGCATTACTCGAAGGAGGCAAGCGAAGCCCTTCCGGTTGCCTCGTTATTTTTTGAGCAGATAAAGGTCGATAATGTGTCCGCAGTTGATGGTGCTATTGTTTGACGTAGTCATTGTTAACAAATCTTCCAGAAAATAAATCATAATTACGTCGGCTTTTGTTGTGCGTAGCGGTGTGTTTCTCTTTAATATGACAATTCTCTGCATGACCAAAATCCGCGGGAACGGCAGTGGTCATCTTAACGAGGATTCACTGTAATATTTTTGATGCTTCAAAATCATATACCAGTCTTCGATATGATGAAAGTCGTCGTACACCTTGATGTGCTTCCTGGTGCTGGAGTTCGACGATTTTGACATCATCGTTTTTTGTTTTTCTTTAACGTGGAACAAAGTACTCATCAGGATTTTAAATTCGATGAGTAAGTAATCATCCTCTATATCGCATATTTCGTAGAGCCGCGCCAAGAGCATTTCTTCTAGCTACACAATGCTCTCCGCAATTATAAGCAAGCTACTCGTCGCCATGATGAACCCCACCAGAGTCTCTGAATACATAACCAAAACAGATAATTAGCGTTCACCGCGCAACAACAAGTGGGCTCGGAGCCCGGCGCGCTGTGCACCTTATTCAAGCGGCGCGCACATGGCTGTCGTCTGCCGTCTCATTATAGAGAGCATCCGCACGACTTTAAATGGAATATATTCTTCCCTCCCACCCGTCGCCCCGTCGTAGAGATAGAGAGGGAGGACGCAGCTTTGCGTTATTTGTGCACCAGAATTTAATAAAAGGAACTTGTAATTCACCCCGAAGTTGCTACGACGTAGTTACGTAAAGGAGGGACGTAAAAAACGGAAAGTAACGAGTAAAGTTAAAAGTTACAAACGAGTTACGCTCAACACTGGATCAGAGCATGCCCCGAATCTGGAACATTCCAGAGAAGTGGCTGCGTAAATTATGAGGGTCCCCACAAAACATCTGTTTATGTATTTATTTTTTATTTATTTTTTGTGTGTGTGTTCGCGCCGCGAAGTAGCTGTGGCTACGAGCGACGTACAGATGGTGAGAGGACAGCAGGAAGGAGTGTGGGACAGGGAGGGGTTAGTATGCGTCCTGGGCCGACTTCACGGGAAATTGTGGCGACATTCCTCTGGGAAGACTGCCGTAAAACCCAAGAAAACCCCAGACACCACAGCTGGTGCGGGGATTCGAACCCGCGTCACCTCCCGGTCTCGGCGTGGGAAGCGGTTACTATGCCATGCTATATGCCATGTGCTATGGGAGCTGGTCACTGTTTATTGCCCTTTTTCGTTGTGTCACGTGGTTGTGTCAACGCTTGGTGAGGGTCTCAATTCAAACATTTCCAAATCGGGGTTTCCAATATGGGATATATTACGGATAATTAAAGCGCGAATAAATATGCGTTAAAAACTCCCGAAATATGCATGGAATGTAGAAACCTAAATTCTTCGAAATATGCAGTGAAAACAACTATGAATATATGCAACGTTCACACCGTTTTTGATACGAAGGCAATGCACCTAATGAACATTTGACAAAATTTCAGCATTGTATTAACGATCACACGGTAAAATAAATGCACCATCATTCGGGAGCATGCAACGAAGGCGGCTTGCGCCAGATATAAATCATGAAGCCGAATGCTTTTGCTTCTGGCACTGCACCGCAGTGCAGATTGCAATGCGAACGCCGCTAGTCTTCCTAACGGTAAAAAAGTGGAGAAGGCAAAGTACGGCTCACCGGCAATGCACGCGCAGCGAACGCACTCAGATGCCATGCAAAGGCGCAATCTTTGAGCGCCGTTGTAAGAAAAGATCTCGAACATTTGCGGGTAGTATTTCGCGCAGTCGAGCAGACAGGGTGGGAACTGAACACCACATCCCGTCGAAACATCGAAAATATTCTATTCCGACAGAAACTCTAGCGGAAGAAGACCCAAAAATCTTCCTGAAGACGGGAAGACCTTCATAAAAAGAAGAAGAAAGCTCCAGCACCTGGCCATCTGGAAATATGGCAAAATATGCACTACGCGTGTGTCTTCGTGTGGAATATGCCATAACGTGTGAAACATGTATTTATATGCACCATAGAACCCTTCAAATCGGTCCCAAACATGCACGACCAAAAGTGTTTTTCATCGCCCAGATACGACGCCATGTCGAAAGGGAGAAAAATGCATTTGCATTAAAATCCGCGCTCTACAGTGATAATAATTGGAGTCCCTATAGAACTGACATCAGTTGCATGTACTACATGCATAAGAATTTTTATTAGTTATTATTATTTGCCTTTCTTTCATTTTGTGGCATTTATCGCTCCTTCACGAACCAATTCTCCCACTTCAGTCCAAGTTCTTAAATTCAGTCTTCCAATGCAGAATGAAATATTTCAAAGTCTCTGGTTAAAAATGCGAGGCAATCTTGTTTGCGTAGCACATACGAGTATGTCTGTTACGCAAAAAAATGAGAAAAAAAGTCAAAACGGAAACCAGCCTGGCGAGGCATGTCGAACCCTGTACAACGGTACTCGTACGTTGGTTGCTATGACTTTTTCCGAAGGTTTGCACGATGCGTATGTGTGTTCCCACTGTCGAACTCAACGTGGTAGGGCACGCGCCTGAAATCGCCAAATCAACGCCACGTTGAACAAAAAGAGGCACCAAGCATCCGCTGGTTGGTGGTAGCCAAGGTCGTGTTGAAGACATGGAGGTGGTGGGTTCGAATCCGGATTCAAAACCCAGGAAACCCAGGAACCTGGGTTTTCCGGCAGACTTTCCAGACGAATGTCGGCACAGTTCACCCTGAAGTCGGCCCAGGACGCATACTTACCCCCTGTCCCCCACTCCTTCTTGCTGTCATCTCTTCGTCTGTCCACGTCTGTACGCCGCTCATGGCCACAGTTGCTTCGCGGCATAAAAGAAACTAAAGGAAGCCCTTGCTCGGTACCTCCTTAACTCCCTTTGCTGCGTGAACACATGGTGGTGGTGGTGACGTTAGCTTGAAGCAGCTTGACGTTATTGGCCTCACAGCTGTGGTCATCGTCACGTCTATGGCTGATATATAGTTTATTCACACGACGTCACTCGCAAAGGAGCGCCACCGTTCATTTGGAGTTTCTAAGTCCTTATACTCTGTGATTGCAGTAATGTTTTTTGAATGTTTTCATCGTGAATAGTCTTCTAAATTGCATATGGCAGCGAACGAAAATCGAAACCAAACCTCGCAAAACCTAGATCATGGCGGCATAGATCCGGGTAGCTCAGTCGGTAACATGCTGGCTTGCTGAGCTCAAGATCACGGGAGCGATCCCGCCCGAGGGCGGTAGCTATGTCGGGGAGGTAAACATTGCTTCCAGCATCGTGTGTCGGAGATTTCCGGCGCACGTCAAAAGAACACAAGGTGGTCGAAATTAGCCGCATCCTGCAGCCAAATCCTGCGGCACGTGCAACATGTCGCCACACTGCGCAGACAAACCTTACGTGTAACATCACGGTACAGGCGTCGCCACCCCTAACCGTAGCGCGGGAGCGCGTGGCCTGCTTGCATGTCAGCGCCGCCTTGCGTCGATGCTGGGGTGGAGGCTCTAAGACCATGGTACAGGAGCGCCCCCTCTCGATCGGTTGAGCTCAGGGTAATCGGCATGGTACAAATAGATCACCTGCTGTATAGTACATACCACCTTACGCCCCCGCAAAACAGGCACAATAACCGCGCGTGTGCGTTATCTACCACACTTTATCTAAATGCCGGTTTGCGGAAGGGCGAGCTTGAGGGGCACAATATTCTGAGATGAGTTGAGACATATGCACTGTAGGCTCACCCATGTTTGCTCTGAGCGTTCTGTTCACTATGATATGTGTTATCAAAGATTTTTGTTGTTGTTGTTGTTTCATGGTGCTGAGGAAAGATTTGGTAACGTGTTCGTGTGAATGCAAATATGCCAAAGAAACACTGATATTTTTGCTCGTATACTGATTTTCTTATCGCTGAAGTGTCTGGCGGGGGCGCTTGTGCACCAGGGCCCCCAGAGTCTCCACCCTAGCACGCCCCATCATCGACACAAGGCGGCGCTGGCATGCAAGCAGGCCACGCGCTCCCACACTACGGTTAAGGGTGGCGACGCCTGTACCATTATTTCATTAGTCTCGCCTTTTTCGAAGGCCTCTGGAAGGGTTGACATGGTCGAGTGAATGAACTGTATGAGCTGGACACGTGGTGGTGGCGTGTCATTGGTGAGCGGCCTGCCCAGCAAAGTGGGATGGTCCTCGTGAAAGAGCTCGCCGTCGTCGGCCTCACACAGGTGGGCAACGTCACAACTACCGCTCTTGGGGGGGGGGGGGGGCGTCTTGGGCCTACTTCTAAGGGAACTGTGCCGACATTGTGTGAAAGCGTCTCAGAAACCCCTGGGAAAAACCCGCAGACAGCACAGCCGGCACCGGGATTCGAACCCGGGTACGTCCCAGTGTCGACGTGACATGGCCAGCGCGCTAGCCACTGAGCCACGCGAGCTTGTGTACCCCCCTCGCTTGAGGCTACGTTTGTTATCGTGCACTAACTTCCGCATCGTCCCATAAAACTGTCATGAAGCGGATGAAAGCAGAAACGAGACAAATAGTCATACTACACTTCCTTGAAACAAAGTGCGCAGAAAAGAGAGGGTGAAATGAGATCAGATTAGGCCAGTATGAACGGTAAACAGCGGAAATGGCGCTGTAGAGAAGCTTTTAAATATTGTATCGGGAATACACTCGCCAGTAACTGAAAAACGCCGAGATTTTTCGCAGATTCTCTAGGTAGGTTCATCAACAGGCACTTCGTGTATTTTTATCGTTTTTCTTTTGGTATAATTAGGATTCTGGCTTTTCGGAGCTTTCGGGGGGGGAGGGGGGGGAGGGATGTTTACCGGAGTATTAAACTCCTGGAATATTTGGAGTTTTTCGGATGTTCCATTCCTGGAGACCTCCGGAAGCTCAAATTAGTGAAGCGACATTTCAAATTCATGGTTGGACACTTCAGTGACACCATAGCATGTGCAGAATAGCGTACGTATGCTGCTTCCAGCCGGTACCAATGCTATCAGTTTTTTTACGCTTTGAAACCTAATACCATACAAAAAAGTAGTACTCGTAGGTTTTATGGGAGTGTGTGTATTGTCATCAAGTAGGAGAACTATACTGTTGGAGGTAGTCCCCTTTACACCGACGGAAACCCTATCTTAAATCGCGTAATGTCTTACAGGCATACACGGGTGCCGGCGTGAACTACTTACAATACAATAGCCCTTTGCGAAAATGTTTCAAGAGCGCAAGATGGCAGTATAGGTTTATGGCAGTGGAGGTCACTGTGTACAGTGGCTTTAGTAAAGCCAGTGAGGAGCCGTATGCAACAGACCTCTACCCGAGAAACGTCATCATGACGTTGGTAACAGACTGAAACCGAAACAAATCGGAAGAGGTGGACTGGGTTCCACGAATGGGCACTTGTTCGCTGCCTTTTATTGAAAGAAAAGTAGGACCGAAGGTCGCGTCCCTTTCAGGGACCATCGTAATCCCCCCAAGACCGTGGCTTTCAGGTGCGACCTTGCTCGCCCCTAGCTTCGAGCGTAATTCATCTCTACCACCTTTCCTTACTTTTTTCTTAATAAACATATCCCCCCTTCCGCTCTACCAAATAGACCTCTCCCTGTTTGTAAACAAATGATGTCATAGTGTTTGACAGCGCCACCAATTTGGTAGACTTGAACTACGCTAGAAGCTAGGGGCGAACAAGGTGGCGCCCGAAAGCCACGGTCTTGAGGGGATTACGATGGTCCCTGAAAGGGACGCGACCTTCAGTCCTACTTTCATTTTAATAGGAGGCAGCAAACAAGTGCCCCCATCCTTCCCTTTCCGATTTGTTTCGATTTCAGTCTGTCTACCAACGTCATGATGACGTTTCTAGGATAGAGGTCTATTGGAGGCGCTGTCTAACACTATGACATCATTTGTTTACAAACAGGGAGAGGTCTATTGTTAAGACGATAATATAATAATGAATCGGCAGAAACAAGCGTCACAATGTGGGAGCGTTCCACCACAATCAACCAATGATCGCAGAGCACAGCAGTTATTGATATGTCATGACAAGATTATACGCTGGTAAACACGTTGTCACTATGTGTGACACGATGACGTCAAAAGATGTGGCCTTTCAGTATGTGGCTTCGTGCGTACTGCGTACAGAAGTTATGGTACATGACCTCAAGGACAAAGTGCTGAAGATATATTTTTGTAGTTAGGGAGCTGAACGAAGTGTGTACGTACTCAGAGTGACGTAAATGCCATCATTTCCAGCGTATAATGCGCGTGTTATACGGTGAAATTTGGCCTCCGTGTCCCTCCTGCGCGTTATGCGTGGTATTTTCTATCGCGGCAGCCAGCTTTGATTCATAGGTTACGGGTTCGAACCCGGCCGAGCGCGCCAGCAACTTCGTATCAAGGAACAAGTTGCTAATACTCCTGTCATGCGGGCAGTTTTCAATTGTCATTGACACCAATAGCCATGGATGGATGGATGAATCCTGCGGCTTTACACTTTGGAACGGGCCGGGCGGTAGCTTGCGCCACCTAGCCTAAAATTTGAGTATTACAATTTGAATAGCCGTGCGCCTCTGCGCGTATGAATCTTGGTAAAATTGTTCGAAAGCGCTTAAAACATGTTAGCGCTTTTAAACATGTTCCACCAAACAGCCCGGTTTTCACTCCTTTTAGAATTATTCATAGCGCACCAATGTTTTGTGTTGCTAAAAATTTACTTAGTCTGTATCGTTTCGAAAATCCAGTGCTTCCCATATGGCCACATCGCCTTGCGCCGGCTGAATACCCTTGCATTTCAATACGACATGCTCCGCGGTCTCTTCTTCCTGCCCGCATATACCACATGTTTTGTCTATGATTTCCGCTACATGGGTTTTTGTTCTTGGCATCCCTTGCCTCAAACAGCAACGCGCTCCCTGCAGAATTGTGGAAAATTCCCACCGATTATATTTCCTTTTTATGTTCCCTGTACCATTCGGAGTGACGGTTTCGTTTGCATCTCACTTACCCATTGTCTAGTTTCCGATCCTCTTACCCTAGTCTTTATACTTTTCTTCTTACTTTCCTCATCCCGGGTTAAATACTTAGCAGACAGACGCCTCGGTCATTTTGCGCCATTTTGTATCTATGCTATTTAGGCATATACAGGGTCCGTCACGTAAGACTGACCATAATTTTATTAAATTGAACGGCGATGATATCCACGAGGAATTCTTCAAGGACTTCGCATTTTAGTAAATGTCTTGCTCGGGAACACAAAAAAATAATTTCTATAATAGTTTCTAGTTTAAGAATAATTTCAAAAATAAGGTATAGAATCCAAACTTTTAAATGCAAGACCAACAACGTGCTGTCAGCCACTGCAAAGGAATCAGGTGCTTGGCGTACCCTGTTTACGAAACTGTTACCGTAAGGACGTTCCAATCACCGATCTCTATAGTATATGGCTGGGTCGCGCATAGGGTGCACCAGAACGTGGTCCCCAGCCGACATATTGGTGGGCCCAACGCATCCTGTCGTCTTCGAGCGCGGCTGCCCGCGTTTTTTTATTTTTATTTTCTCATTTCCTTTAAATTAGAGGGCATACCATGCCAGCTTGTTGCAGTTTTGGGTGCACTTCACACACGGACAGAGACAGGGGAATAACTTTTCATAGCTCTTCATTTTGAGGAAAAATCGTGTTTATTCGTATCGCATGCATCTGACAACTCCGACTTGCTTGCACTGCTATTCGCTGGTGCATTAAGTACTAAGAAATTATGTTTCGCTGCTCTTATAGATCTGAAAACCATGTATTTTCTATAAACAATGCGCTTGTGCTATACAGGTTCCCTCACAGTCGCCCCGCTGTGCCGAAGAAGCGGGTCCAGAACCTGGGTCGCGAAAATTTAGGCCCTATCTAAATCTTCGTTGGTCTGCAGCAGATACCTTGAGGAGACCTGTTTCGATCGTAGAGGGCAAACTGTACGACATTAGAGTGATGCTGTACCTACAAAATTTGATTTTCCTCAGCACTTCCTAAAAGTAACACAATTGTAACGCATTAGAATTTGCTGGGGTACCTGTGGAGAAGTGTGCGCTGACAGCTGAACAACTGCAACACACTCGTAACAGCAACGTTATTTTAAGATGAGGAATGGGGAGTTCGCCATCGCCAGGGGCGATACTCCACCCCATTGCTGGTGGTGATGTAGTGAATAATATAATGAGCCCCTTCACAATAAGCAACGAGGTCTTATTGTAGAACACACACACACACACACACTCGTAGAACATAATACGACAATGGAAAAAGTCAAGCGAGAGCCATACAACACCAAACCACACAATAACGAACGAAAACCACAGAACACCACAGGAAAACCAAATACCACACGAAAACCGAACAACAAACGGAACTACCTTACAATAACAAACAGTGTGAACCCTTCTGAGCAAAAAGAATTAATTTTATAGGTTGACATTCACCGAATTCACCTTCATGCATATGCTCTCCGTTCGGAGTACAGGCAGCGGAGAAGAAAAAGAGGGCTATTACCATTAAAAACTACAGGAACACCGCTGAAGCACGTTTGGAATACATCACCACATTGATTCCTAAGAAAGATGTGCGCTAATCAGCAGTGAAGAGCGTTTAAAACGCAACAAATGCTCCAAATTAAATCGCTTCTCCATTGTTTCCTATGGGAGAAGCCTGCGCCATTGGGCCCTCGAACATGACGGCCGGGTGCCGCACCTCTCTCCCACGAGCCCCTCTCCTATGCGCGATCCAGCCTTTATACATAGAGATCAGTGGTCCCAATCTGCTAGATCTCTTGTAATCCTTCTAGACCTCCCTATACTGAACCGGCGTCGTGATAATTAAACAAACGAGAGTGTGTAGTGTGACGCCACGCCAGGTGTGGATTCGGCGCCTCCATTATACACTCATGCACGGTGGAGGCCAATATGTCTTTAATAACCTTTAAGGAGAGATTAGATGTAGGCTAGCTGGTTGTACATGTTGGAAGGAGACCCCGCGACAACAAAAAGACATACGAAGAGACGTTTCTTTCCTAGCTATGTACGTCTCTTCCTTGATTCGGAGTTCCCTTCCAGTAATTAATAATCATAATAAAAAAGAAATCACTGTACTCTTTGGTGCACTGCCAAACGCGTACAAAATGCGATAGCATTGCAGCAGACGAAGGGCGGTCCTTGGGCTGTGACCGTTACATGATTTGCGTGCGGCGCAACCGCAAACCCGACCGTAGGTCGGCATGGGCCTCATCCAGACGACATGGGCGACATCACGTGAGACGCGCTGTGCAGCCACACTGAGCGATCAGTGGCACGGCCACCTGCTCCCGTGGCATAGCGGTTAGGAAAAGTTTTCCGACTTGGAAATTTGTTCATGCGGACGACAGTCGCTTGCAATGCGTTGAAGTGTCCCGCGCAAATTTCGCAGTCTGGCAATCGTCAATCGTCAAATTATCGAGTTACATTCTTACGATGAATGCAGTCCAACATCCTCAGGACGACTTGGAAGCTCGAACCGAGACATGCACGGCACGGATGCGGTCGACATGACGACAGCTGTTGTCCTGTCGTCCGTCTTCGTGTTGCCCACGCTCAAATTTTGTCTCAGTATGGAGCCTATTCACCAGCTTGCCTGCGTTTGCTCCTTCATTAGGCCATGCCATCTTATCCATTCATGTTGCAAGCGACGCAAACTGAGAAAGAATCCAGTCGCGGTTTCGTCTGCTTCTTTGTGCCCCGCTTGGGACCGCCACTATACGCCCAGTTGCTTCTTCCTAACTTGTTCCCACATTACGCAACATTTAGCCGTCTCCTTCGGCCGACGCCCCGGTGCAGCGACCTAACTAAATCGCCGGTCTGTGTTGGAATAATAGATTTTGATTAGGCTACCGTTCTCCCACTGGCGAGCCCGTCCCTCCGACCTCGGGACGCCTCCCATTGCCCTCGTAGCTCAAGAAGCTCTGAAGAGGCGGCGTCGGAGGAGCGCGTGGTGAAGGCGTCGTTAGCACTTTTGGAACGTTTTTCGGGTGCTTCACGTGGAACAGGCACAGCTCGGTTAAACGGGCACTAGAGTACAAAAAATGTCTCCTCGTGCCATGAACGACGCCCGTTACCGTGAGACCAACACAAAAGGAACGGGATTCATTCGTTGCGTCGTCCTTCGTGATTTATGATCGATAGAAAAGAAAAAAAAAATATTACGATTTCCCTCTCCCTCTCCTCCTTAAGAAGGCCAGCAATGCGGAGCGGGCTCTCATTGGTCTCCCTCAAACGAATTGTCCAATCATCGCTGGAGATCGCTTGAAGAGACTAATCCGAGGCCTCTCCGCATTGCTGGCCTTTTTGAGAAAGAGAAGGAGAGGGAAAGCATCAATTGCTGTTTTCTTTCGCTCATAAATCACGAACGACGGAGCGGATGCATCCCGTTATTCCGTCTGTGTTGGTGTCAAAGTAACGGCGCCGTTCATTCTGCGAGGAGAAATTTTCGCACTGTTGTGTCCCTTTAAGGTCTCAGCGAATATGCGAATCTGCGTTGATTGAGTTCTGAGGTGCGTGGGCGCATCAGAGCCTAGCTGCCCTTGCTGAGTCTGATGGAATCAATTTCTTTATCCAAGGACCCATCATTCGAGATGATGATTCGCAGGTATTTGGAAACGCATTAACGTTCTATGACTTAAATCGTAATTTCGTGCCAGTATTAATTAATAATGATAATGTGGGGCTTTACGTCGCGAGACAACTGCGATCACGAGCGACGCCACAGTGGTCTGGTCTGTGGATTAATTTTGCCCACCTGAGGGTTCTTTAACGTGCGCCGAAATTACTACACACGGCACACCACATTTGTATTAATTAATATCAAATAACACTATACGCTTACTTCAAGAATTCTGCCATGGCATCAAATTCCTCTTTGAAAGGCTTCCAGGCCATACATGTCGAGCGTCGCGCACTGCCCAGTAAAACAAGCTTCTCAGCGGCTCATGGTCTCCATTAATTCAACTTCGCGTACGGGATAGAGGGAGGCAAAGATGGAGCTGGTTCTTCATAATTTGGAGAAGGGCCCCTTGATAACGCGTTCCGCCCCCGGATGGGCAGTGTCTCTGAACGCGCTATCGATAGAACGGTCGTCGGGGCAGTACCCTTTGCGGTGCTGTGCCCGAGAAGATTTCTTCTTTAAAAAACAACGCATGGGATATGCCACACTAATTGAAAAAGTTTGCCTACCTAGCGCGAGGCAAAAGAACCCTAGGTTGTCGAAATTATCCGCAGTCCTACCCTGCCGCACTAGTCGGACACACCCCACCGTGTAAATCTACCCCAATTACCCTACCTAGCGCAAGGCGAAACACAAATTAAGTTTGTCCTCAGCTATCTCTACATCTCCCTCCAGCTTCCATCCTCGTTGTGCATAAACACAATGCCTTCCTGCACAGAAGAGAAAAGATGTCTCACTTCCGGCAAAAAACAAAACAAAAAAACACCCGGTTCTCACAGTCTCGTGCTACTGACCACGTCCGACGTGCGCGTAAAAAGAGGCAACGGCGCGTCATTCCGAACCTACGGTACCTCTATCTGTGCGTACAACACTTCCGCACGCGCCCAAAGCGCCAAGAAAAAAAGAAAAGAAAAAAGCGCGCACGGTCGAATGCACGTTCGCAGCGTGGCCATTAGATTCGCGTCACGACCATCAAAGGTAGGCGCCTCCCATCGTTATCATATACAGCAGGGCACGGGTGCTGCGCGGCGACGTGCGTCATATAGACCCGCTCGGCGAGCCGGGAATGCGTGTATTGCGAATATGCCAGCTGAGTCCTTCCCGCGATACCGTTATGCGGAAAGCGAGCGCTCTGTTATTGAAAGTAATCCAATAGAGCAGGGCGGCCGTTATGACTTTTAGGTGTGGAACATGCGCTGCGCGTCATAGGCAGAAAGAGAGGATATTCAGTACGAACGTTGGTTTGATGAAAGGCGCCCATGCAGTACGAATGAGATGAGTTCGTCTGAATTGCAGTTCGCTCGCCATGATTTTTCTTTTCTGCTGCGGCTGTCGTGGGTGTGGCTCAATGGATGCGCTTCTGGTCATCAAGAAGATATGGGAAGACCGTAGCGATTATGTAAACTGCTTGTACATTGCACTGCATCATTTTGTAAGGCGAATGTGCGCTGACGTGCTTCTATACTGGCGCGTTGTGTATAATTTCTCCCTGTTGTTTCCGTTGTTTCGTTTGCTCTCCATAAACCTTTGGGAGTAATTAAAGTGACTGATTGATTGAAAGGTGCGCTGGAGAACTGTGGAAGCGGCTTTACGTGTAAGGTTCCATCAGTCAGGTTTCTTTCCTTCTTTCTTTCTTTATGCAGAAAAAAATACAGTCCGTTAAAAAAAAAACTACTGCCAGAGCTACACTCATGACTAGCTAAACTAACGACATGACTTTCGGCTTATCTGTCTCGGAAAGCGGTCTACCTGGCGAACAGATCAGAGCTTACTCGGCATTTTCGTATAACTCACTCGCTATTAGAAGCACCCTGAACGATAAGTTGGTCAACTGCGGTTAGAGAGCACTGTGTCTAATACACTCAGTACAGGATTTCCCGGCATACAGAGACATCCCACTCTCTACCCATAGCTCACGTAAGGTAGCTGGCCGTCCCGTAACAAACTATTGTTGACTTGTGTACTCGACATGCGGTCATGAAGGCGATAAGCCAAGAAATGGACAAGTTCATTATGAATCACGCGGTGAGGTCAAAGATGGGCACTGGTGGTTACAGACGAAGACAAGTGAGGGCAATCAACACATTGGCTGGTGGAGAGCAACGATATATGGGTGCAGCATAAAGCAACCAGAAAAGATTCCATTCATTCACAGCGTGGCCGAATGAGGTACCTTTATATGTATATAAGTCTTGCATAGCGAACGCAGTGCAGAAGGAACGGTTCGAGGGACGGCGCACATATAACGGCGATGGAAGGTTGAATGATGTGCATAAATGCATTTTTCCTTTTGTTCTTGGCAGGATACGCGCATGTATATCCAATGTGCTTCTCAGATTGGTGAACATCGAAAGGAACATTCGATGCAGTGGGTTTCTCGCGGACCTCCCGGAACCCATATAGAGCAACGCTCGATAATTCGGCGCTATACGTATTGACTACACCGAATGCGGCATGGCATACCAACCCCATATATACGGTCAGGTAGGTGCGCGACTTCGAGGCGCGAGCGGCCCGAATGCTCGATGTACCGAACAGATCACTCGGCGGGTCACCCAGATACATTTTGTGGCTGTCACCAGATAGGCCTGGAGTGCTTTTTCTGCATCGCCTTTCTTACTTGGGGTCTCGTACATTTGGTTTACAGTTTTTTTTTTCTTTTTTCTTGTTGATTCAGTGTTAGCGCCACGAAGCAACTGTGGCTATGAGCGGCGTACAGAGGTGGACAGATGGAGAGAGGACAGCAGGAAGGAGTTGGGGACAGGGGGGCATTTGGAAGGGATGGAACTGCTTATGTCGAAGGAGCACGTCATATAGCAGCAGAGTAAGATCATTCATGCACCAGGCGGGTTTGTGTGACTAAAACGGCTATGCGGATTCTGATCTATAACGCTTAACCATGCTATCGGCCATGCCGCAGGTTTGTGTATACACAGTATGCAACTATGTACTTCCGTGTAGATGTGCTTAATACATGTACAATAACAACAGCGACGACGACGACAATTATATTTTGACGATGAAATGGGGAGGTTTTCCACTCTGGGAGTGGAACGCTACCCCATAGCTAGGGGGTCTAATATGAATGAAGACGATGATCAGAGATGACGATGATGATCGGAGTGGTAAATTTCTACAGATACATAGATTTATACAGAATTATAATGGAGTGCACAGTATACATCACTACTCAGTGCTGGACGCAGGACATCGGTCTGGCCGACGAGGTTCTCAGTCGAAAAAAGTTGTGAGGTACTAGAGATGTGTCTTCGCAGCTTTTTTCATATATCTCTATTTCCAGTCCGAAGAGACCCTTGAACTGGCTGCTTATCTCATGTCTCTGTCTACAGGAGCCTTTTTGAGTAGCGTAGAAGCTAATGTATATGCAACGTCACCATTACTTGAGCGAACACTGCATTCATCTTCTGAAAGCGGATCTGTTGAAAAGCAGATAAGAAAACCATTACAGGCAAAAATGAGCATTCACGTACAGGTACCAGCCTCGGCCGTAATGCCAATATACAGGGTGTTTTTGTTTTATTCGTTACAGACTTTTTAAAATAAAAATGTTACGAAAGACGGCCCGGCGGGCATCCTCTCGAAGAGAGCGTGTAACTAAACTAGGTGACTAACTACCTAAAATTAATTAACTCTTTAATTCGGAGCTTTCGGGCAAATCTGAGATAGCATCAGAATGGGAGACAGTCCTGGTTGAAAGCCATTCGATTTTTTTAAAGCGAGCATGTTCGTTAAATATCCATCGCCGAGTTTTTCTGTGCAGATGAGATGAAACCAAAACTGCACGCAAGCCAGTCATTACGGTGAGTTGGGCCTATATATTGGTACACGTTCTTCATTTCTTGGGAGCCCCCAAGACACGTACGGAGAGGATGGCATAAAGGCATGCCACCTGGTATGAACACCATCCATGGAGAACACAGCCTGAGCTTGGGCAGCGAACAAGTAAGGACGACACGGACGAAAGGGACGACGACTCGACGAGACACGTTTGGCTCGAGACAGGAGCAACGTTTGTCCCGTGGTTTGTGTTGCCCGTGTCTTAGAGGCTCGCTACAGATGAGTAACCGGTACACGTTTACCATAAAATTATGACGGCAAAATGAATTGTGAAAGTTACAGAAATTGGAACTGGTATTTTTATCTCTAAACTGTTACCCCATTTCTGAGATGCAGCCAATCGATTCTTTAGATTTTTGTCTGATTCGTCGACGTCGAGGAAGTACAATATCGACTTCTTGTTAACCTTCCGAAAGTATACGGTACTTCATTTATTGCAACTGACAACGAGCCGACCGCGCGTAGATTTCGCTTTCGTGAAATAACGTTTTTCCCATGTATTGGATACAAAAAGGAGAAATTGATAACATCGCGTTCGAGCTAAATAATTCCCAAGAACAAATATATATTTTTTTAATAATAAAGTTCTCATTCAGAATCCCCCTGGAAGATAAGCGAATAGCATATTTGAAACTGGTATTTTTCAGAAACGAAAAGGTGTTAGACAAATCTTGCCATTGATGTTCTAACGTTTTGCGCCACTTGTCTAATACCCTAGTCAGACAGCATTTCAAATGTCAATTGCGAGAAATGACCTTTGTTCGGGGGCGGCTGCCAGACAGCCGGGAAAGGAGTGCTCCTCAACTGACTGCCCTCACCGGCTCCCTTTTTCGGTTTCGTTTTCCCTATCTGCTGTGGAAATTTGAAGTTGGTCTGTGCGCCACAAATCAAGATGCAGAAGCCATATGCACTTCTCTAAATAGGATCTAAATACGTTTACACAGTTTCACTCCATTATCCGCATTTTATAGGTTTTCCTACATTCAGCTGCGAAGGTAGCGAGGGTGGCGAGGGTACAATGGCATAACACTGTTGTCGAGATTGCTCCTTTCTGCTCCTCAAATGTCGTTGATGGTCATTTCTTAGAAAGGTCCTTCGTCAGAGGTCATTGTTTGCAAATGACAATTCCCCGAAGTCCTTCGAGCATGCCGTCTGACTGGGGTATTAGTCTGTGTAAATTTGCTATTGCTAAGCTACAGCCGTCGTGTAAATATGAATCCTCTTTCGGAACAGACTTTACACGGGTTTCTTTCTCTCTCTCTTTCTCTCTTTTTTTCAAACACTTTGCGAAGTAGTTTCATTCACAAAAAAAAATAAATAAATAAAAACCGTTTCGTTGCGATGTAATGCGAAGGAGAAATAACCTCGTCGGAAGTCCTTGTAGCGGTGGTATAGGGTTTACGATATTGGGAATATGTTCACGAAGCTGCACACAGTAAATGTGACTAGAGATAGGCGACACCGCCAGCTGCGCAGCATCCGATCAGGTTATAGGGGCACGTCAGCTGCTGGCTGCCGTTCGGAGCCAATAAAGCCTTTCGCGCGCGATGTATAATACATAATAGGGAACATATGTTACTCCTGAGGTTCATAAAAGAACGTCCGTCGAACAAACGCGTATACACAATCCATTAAACGAAAATGTTCTGAAAGTTCAAGTGCAGAAAAGGGGAATGAGACAATGTTTTTTGGCTCACTCGCCCCCCCCCCCCCCGACAAGTCAGTTTGAACATAACATTGGGTTTCCATTTCTTCCCTCCGACGCCCCCCACAAGAAAGAACCCCTCCCCCCCCCCAAAAAAAAAAAAAAGTGAGGCTGTAGATCCGCCCCTGGTCCCAACGTAGTTTGGGGAGCTTGCCGTATTTTTTTAGCAGTGGTGGGGCAAAGTGGATTTTTTTCATGGGTCAGTTCTCAAGAGGTGTACGTATAAAGTACGACAGGAACCATGGACTTGGAAGGAGGGCGGAGGGAGATGTAAAATCTCCAGCGTGCCTTGTGCGGGAGACTTCATATCTCCGCGTGATATATACCAGTGGTAAGTTACCATTGTGCCACTGCTTAGTCACGCTTGTTCTGCTATGAATTCGCTTTTTTTTTTCGTGGTAACATCTGGCTCTGGTCGTTTCTGTCGTGTAAATTTGGCGTTTCAACAGGCTTTGTGGCGAAATTTAGTTTTAGAAAACGCAGTTTTGCTCCTTCGTAGATGTTTGCGGAGTGTGCCTTTTTCGACATTCCAAACAAGAAAAAAAAAAAAAAAAAACTCCGTTATTTATTCTTGCGCTGGTGCCCATAAACAGCTGAGTGTGGTCTTCCGAATGGTGCACCACTAAAGTGAATACAAAGGTTAGTAAAAATATAGAACACAGAACTAGATCAATACCATAAATAATCCTGTCAAACTAGCCACAGGTTAACAATTAAGCTAAGCAACTGGAACCGTGCCGAGCCTTTTTGAGAAATCCAAGAAATACGCAACATGACAATCAGCCCGGACAATCGGATTGTACTCGTATGTTATGTGCAATAGGACTACATACCATGTCCTCGCCGTACAACCGGTAAGACCCACATCTACGAGAACTGAAATTGAGACGAGTTTCTGCATACGATCCAGGTTCGTATCCTGGACACGGCACTAAATTCTAAAGAGACAAAAACTACTAGACAGTCGCTGAATTGCTCGGAATGAATATATGCGTGATGGTTCACCTGCGCGCAGTCGGTTAGTCGTTGACATGTAGCATTTGCAACGGACCCTCCTCACCCTTCTCTGTGCGGTATATCACTGTTGGAAATGCTTGAGAATAAGATGAAGGTGTGCTCGAAAACCGTGCATATATTTTTCTCTTGTGTTTCCTCCTATTCCTCCGTACGACACAGCGGGATTGTCAAAAATAGCCAAATAGCAAATTCCGGTGAAACCGAAACAGCCAGGTGAAACCGAAAGTAGCCTACTTATAGCCTAAGTTGGCTATACTTATAACCAAATCTGGTCATATGGCTTCAAGTACATTGCCGATTTCCTAGAATTCAACGAATTTTGTCATCTCATACGCAGCCAGGGATGGCCTAGGCTAAATCCCTCAGTGCTGTTAAGGCTCATAGGAAACTCTGTTCATAAGTATGCCAGACCAGTGCAAATGCAAAGTAAAGCTTTTGAGGGTTACATTTATTCGACTTTTTCTTCTCCGGAGATAACTAAGTTACTTTAATGCAGAGTTCGAGGTAACTCGTTACTGTAACTAAGTTCCTTTTTTTTTGATAACTTGTAACTTAACTCGGTACTTTTGTGCCGTGGTAACTTTCAGAGGAACTCGTTTCTTTTTCAGGTAACTTTGCCAAAGTAAGTCGGGACTCACCTCTCCATATTTTTCTTTCATAAACATTCCAATCCATCACCAAATTTTGCTGTCCAAATCAACCGAAACAAGCGTGTTTCGAACGCTGGGGGAACAAAGTGCATTTCGCGTCGGATGGCCGTCTGCCTTGGAGCGATGGAGCTGATTGGAGTAGGCGCTGATCTGCTGGCCAGGTAACCTCCTTGCGACCAAGATAATCTGTAGAGGAGATGGTGTCCCTCTACGTGAGTCCTGACCGGCGATGATGGAATGTCCCAGCGGGCAGATGGTCGTGGCCTCTCGCTAGGACGGTGCCAGTAGAACCGACGAGCCAGCGCAGTAGCGCGTGGCAGCAGTGGCACATCATCGTCATCATCGGTGGCCACCACAAAACCGCGGATAGGCGAATGTCACGTTGTTCTAGCGCTCCTGCTGCGCATTCTTTCAGTTTCGACTCATTTAACTCATTCGACTCATTTCGTAGAATACGAGCTTGAAAAAGTATTTGTATTAGCATTATAGCACGCGACAATGTGTATTATTGGTGTTAGTGTATTACTTATAAGACAGTAATACTCACTTGGCCTTCGCACTGACCATTGCCCCTGTATGACTCGGCTCTGGCATGCACGGATAACAAGGCAACCTGGGCCTTCAAACCAATTTTTCCCCCACTATGACTTTGTCACTATTCTACCTGGAAGCTAAGAAGTCGCAATGGTGGTTATATTTAGGTCTGAAGAAGGCGGAAGGCCTCATTCTTCCCACCATAGAAAGGCGCACGATCCTAAATAGTAAATTTTTTGTGGTGGTTCGTAGTGAAATTTGTGTTTTTAAGGTTAAACAGTAACGTGTGTTCTTCTACTCTGGCGGAACGACTTTCCTTTGCAAACCAGGTGCTTAGACCGGACAGGCGAGCACTTGAAGACTCCATCTTAGTGAAAATGCTGTTAAAGTCAAATTGTGTGTAGACGCCTATGGTGTAATAGGACCCGAAAATTGAGGCACTAAAAACGTCGGAAATAGGCAAGCATTTAGGCCCACCAAAATACCAAAATAGACAACAAAATGCAAAAATAGGCGGGTTAATCTGGTACGCTCTTTGGCTTTCTTGATGTTTCAGTATGCTCCATCAAGGAAAACTTTCTCGTTTAAAGGCTACGGTTCCATACAAGCCTTGACGTCTGGTACACGAATGCTGAGGCAGCCGGGAACCACGCTATGTTGAATAATACTTTTAGTTTTCCGCCCTCTAAGATCTTGAAAGGCCCAGAGAGGACAAATCTTTGGCTCAAATGTACGCAAAAAAGGAACAAAAGGCGCAAACACGCAGTAACGAAAAGCAAAATGCAGCACTCAGCACGAACCTGAAAGCCGCACTCGCACTTACACCTCTAAAAAAAGGCTCTTATGGCGTTTAAAAATGTTAAAACAAGGGTACAATTTAATAGAGTCGATAAAAAGGCAGGCAACCCCGAAAATGTGGTATTTAGGCGTTTCTAGACATTTACAGGCAAATGCCCAAAAATCCGGGCCCTAGTAATAGCACAGGAAATATACGTACCGAAATAAATGTTGCATATGCGATGGTGTTTTCTAAAGGCAAGTTCTAAAGGAACATGCATTTCCCGAATATTACCAGCCTATTATGAGTATAAGTATCACGTATTACAATACGCGTTTTCAAAAGTATAAGTAACTGTATTAGTATTATGTATTATTATTATAATACAAAAAATAGTATTACTGCCCACCCCTGCTCTGTTGCTCTGGAGTGTTTGTGGAAGGTCTGAACAAGGCAATTCCTTTTCTTTTCCTTCAGGTGAGCCACATGAGCCTCGGCAAGTACGTGTTTGCGTCCGCTTTGGGCCTAGTACCTACACAGATCATCAACGTGTACCTGGGTACTACAGTTCGTTCCATGGAAGATGTCCTAGACGACGAAGGGACAGCTACTGCGGGATACGCCGTTATTGTGGCCCAAGTAAGTAGGCACTTCGAGGCAAAAACTGCTCCATGACGAGCTTTATAAGGATGAGCAATCTGCTGCTCTCATTCGTGTCGCACTGTGTTGAACTTGACAAAAACGGCGATGCAGAACCCCAATTTTTATTATCATTATTATTATTAGCAAGGAGCATAGTCCGACCGTGACCAGCTCCCGTGGCATAGTGGTTCGGATGAGCGCTTTCTACGCCGAGACTGGTAGGTGACGCGGGTTTAAATCCCCGCACCGGCTGTACTGTCTGAGGTTTTTCCTGGGTTTTCCGGCGGACTTTCCAGACAAATGTCGGCACAGTTCCTCAGAAAGTCGGTCCAGGACACATACTAACCCCCCCCCCCCCGCTCTTCCCTGCTATCCTCGCTCCATCCGTACATGTCTGTACGCCGCTCATAGCCACAGTTGCTTCGCGGGGCTAACACGGCATTAAAAAAAGTCCGACCATGAGATCTGTGTAATTTCCTCTTGTAGAATAACGTTTGGTGTTTCTGTGAAGAACAGTATTTTCAAACCGATAAAATAACACGTTGTATAAAATGCCCTTAAGGGGGCTCTGCACTCTAAGAGAAAATGAGTAATTTTACTCCTTTTGCGCGGGAGTGCGGGAGTAAATGAATGTCACAGAGTGGGGACTGCATTTCACGCTCTGTTCTGAGACTGCCAGGTATACACAATTCATGTGCATGCATGAAAATACTTCGAATTAAATCGTATGTCAAGCGATATAAAATCTTGCGACATGCATATGGCTCAATTTCGCATGAAAGAACCTCTAACTATTTTTTCATCTGTGTGGGTGGAAAATTGCAAAGTTAGCCTTATTCCATCAAATTCACGAAGAGCACATACTTACGTAGACTATTGCATTCAGGAGACCATTTGCGAAGTTCAGTGACTATTTGCAGTCCTGGGGAGTAAATTTTGGGGTTAGGGGACTAAAATAGGGAGTACTTGTGAGTAATTGTGTGTAATTGTGAGTAATTGTTGTGGGGGGGAAGTGTATAGGGGACTAGGAGCTCTGCAATTACACTCGATTTTACTCTTTTTTTCTCTTGTAGAATGCAAAAAAAAAAAACAAAAAAAAAAACAAAGTTATCCTCGCGGCATGAAAGATGCCGTTACCTTGAACCCAATACGAAAGGGACGCGCGGTATTCATCCGTGGCACCGTTCGTGATTTGTGCGCGAATGAAACCGCCAGTTTGCACCTTCCCTCTTCTCTCTTTTTCCAGAAGCGCGACAGTGCTGAGCGGCCTCCCGTTGGTCTCCTCAAACGACATCCCGCGATGATTGGGGTAAATCGTTTGAGGAGGCCAATGGGAGGCCGCTCTGCATTGCCGCGCCTTTGGAATTTTTGCACTTTAGTGCCCCTTTGACATGCCAATGAAGGAGACAATAAATTAGGTCCACCTTTGCCAAGTTTACTGCTGCATGTCATCGACCAGCCTGAGTTCTTTTCCGCATGGTACGAGTACCTATGGAACCTGGATTATTTTTGTGTTTTTTTTTTAGGTTGTGCTGAGCATTCTGCTGATGGTGCTTATCGTCCAGAAGGCACGTCGTGAACTCCGCGACGCCGTGCTGTCTTCTGGGTGTCCTAAATTGGCTCTGGACACTGCCTTGCGAGCAGACTTCCCATGGATTCCAGTAGCTCCCATACCAGAGTGCGCATCAAGATATAGGCTCTCCTGATTTGTAGCTAATGCGTAATTTCTTCACGTACATAGGGTGACTTTTTTTTTCTGGGCTTAGGTAAGTGGATGTGGACTTCACGAACCTTAGCACCACAGATCCAGCTTGGATTCCCAGGCATTCACATACATGACATTGTGAGACATTTGGCATGTTCATGTGCGTGTGCAGGTTGAACTGCAGTGCATGTAGGCTTTGAAGCGGTGGTGTACAGTGAATAATTTAAAGGGGATTTTAACTCACTTGAACAATATGTGGTACAAATGTCTATGTTGCTAAGGGACACGGGAGTTGCTAACGAACCGTTGAGAGCTGCCTTATATTTTGTACGGAACGCAGAAGTCGCGCATATGGAGAAAAACTCTGCAGTGGCGTTCATCAGGACAGTCACGAACTCACCATATCCTAAATTGGAATAACAATAAGTTTTTAAGTGTACTGTTATGACCACTTAAGAGTATGCAAATTTGACATTAAAGTGTGCATTGCAATCAACGTGAACACATTTCAGCATTTACATCTGGTGGCTTTACGGAAGTACGGCCATACAGAGCTCATGTTGATATATCTGTGGGGTGTTTATGTCAGGAATTTCGGTGCCAAAACCGGAGAGACTAGTGTATGAGTGAGATGTGTCTGCCATGGGCATTTAGACACTAAGCTGAGCATCATCGGCACAATCAGGATATATGCCTGGTGCGTGTGCATACCTTCATGTTTTAGAGTATGTTGTAGATTACATGTCTCAGAAATATCTTCAATCCAGTACCACAGCTGCTATGAAAGGGGAGTGCATGGTTCCGGTGCCAAGACGTGACTTTTGGTTGCAGACCGCAACGTTTACTGGGAAAAGAAGGATATTCATCAAGAGACTAAGTTACCGCCATTAAACTAACACTATACCAGTGAAACTTACAATCCATGCCTAAAACAATCAGTTCGGTGAGCAGGTCTCTCAACATTGAGTGCCATTAAATACCTCTGTCAAACTGGTATCCAATTGCACATTATGGCAAGCCACCAGAAAAAAAAAAAAAGCAAGAATGCTGAGCTGCACCGCATGACAAAGACAGACACATGCAATGTATTAGTACGAAACTGATCATCTGTTGCACAGTGAGGCCCCGACGGATGGAGTGGGTTTTGAATATGCTGACTGGATGTTAGTCACACTGTGACTTGGTGAGCTATCTGTCCTGAAGCATCCCACGAAGAGCTCTTCTTCATATTTTTGTACAAGTTGCCAATGATTATACCACCGATTTATGGATTATTGTTTGTAGCTTATAGGCCATCTTACAGGTTCAGGCTACAAAGAAGTGTGCTTCTTCAGCAATATTATGTCACTTATCAAACATCTCCTTGCACTGGTGGAGTACTATTCCTAGTACCTAATTTACATTGCTAATAAAGTATCGGCGTATAAGGTGTGTTTTTGTCTCACTAAGAATTATTGAAAGCCTGTCTGACATGGTCACACTGCAGAATGTGAGCTCAGCATACCTGCCGTACAGGAAACTCAAACTAATACAGTGGAGTCCCGTTAACTCAAACTCGGAGTGGACCGGAGATTGGTTCGAATAAAGCGGAGTTCGAACTAAATGGAATCGCCCCGAATGAGGGCCTGATGCGTTGGGAGGGCATTCATGCTGCGTCGGAGGCGCGCCATGGCTCGCTAGGCCTTGCCGCACGTTTGCGGTCAGGGTTCAAATATAAGAGGCTCATTCACATTCCCAAATATGTATTTACACGCAAGCGTCAAAACATCTGGGTGCTGAAAATAATATGAGTTGAGTTGATTTGCGTTGATAAGAAAAAAATGGAGAGATAGGCACTCATTACGAGAGCCGGCGGGTACTCCAAATCAATTAGAAAAACAATAATGCCTAACTACAATGATAACAATGAGTGACGAAGACACTCAGAAGTCAGTCACTCACACACATTGTTCACACACAATGTCAGTCACACAGTGTCCACCAACTTGGAGTCCGCAAAAAAAAAAAAAAAAATCGCACAAATGCCTGCATGGCGTGGAACTGATGGTCGGGTGTCCAAGGGCCCAGAATCTTAAAGGGAGACTTCGCAAGGATTCGAAAAAAATTAGGTGAGCATCATACCGAATACGGACCGCTCCCTTGATACCGAATGCAACATTCGCATTCATTTTGTGCGAGTAATTAATTCGTAAATGATGACAATACCAAACCGAAACCAAAATGCAAAGCGCACAGCGGTTTGCCCAGAGGAAGATACAGTGACGTCACCCAGCATTGTCGTCTGCTACGAACGCTATACGAAGCTTGCATTCTTCCATGCCGGATGACGTTAGCAGTGTTGCTTTCAGCGCCCCCTTGCTTCACAGAGGCGAAGCGCTCACTTCGTAATAATTCATTCGAATAAAATCTGCGCACTTTGGGAACGCGATATTTCGTATGTATGTTCCTGACACCCCAAGGGTTACTGCGCTATGTCACAATCTTTGTGGTGGTTTTGTTGCGGAGTCCCACTTTAACAACATCGAAGGGTCCGCCATCCAGCCGAGCTAAAGAACCTTGTAGATATAGGCTATGCTGCTGATACCGTGGACAAGATAATAAGATGTGTTCAGTGTCCTCAACAGTCCCTCAGGTGCCTCAGCTAGGTGAATCTGCCTTTCCAGGCTTGTGAAGAAGACGTCGGCTGTAGGGCACATTGAGGCTTAGCCGGTGGTAAAGTGACGCAAGCGGACTAGGGAACGATGTCGGGAAAGTAGAAGCAAGCTCCGGGTCAACGCGGTGCAGCAACGTGGCGCGAGCCTCGCCAGAGAGCCATTGTGCCTCAGCCAGTTGGCGGCACAAAGCACTCAACATGGCCCTAGGGTCGGACTTGCTGTAATAGATGAGTCGCGACGCACGCTTCTGATGTGCTTTGCGTGCCGCAGCGTCAGCCGCATCATGGCCAGGTATGCCACAATGTCCTGGGATCTATTGAAAGAACATGTCGTGTCCAGCAGCCACCGCCTCTGCGTGTAGTTTTATAAAATCAGTCACTACAGGGTTGACAGCGCTGGTAGTTCCACAAGGGTAGACACAAGGGACTGCAGAGCAGCCTTGGAATCCGAGATAATCACCCACATGGTCCGTGAGTGAGCCGACGCTATATATTCCATACCCATGAGCAGAGCGTCAGTTCAGCTGCTGTCGACGAAGTCGCATGGGACAAACGCACTCTACTTTCAACGCCACATGCGGGTATGACGAAGGCCCTTGTCGATCCAGTCGTTGTAGTGGAGCCATCTGTATATACTACCACTCGCGGTCTCGGGCGTTATGTAATAAGTCGGCAGTCAACTGCCGCTGGACACCGATAGGCACATATTTCTTCACAGAGAGATTCGGAACCGTCAGCCTAACCCTCGGGATCCCCATACTCCAGAAAAGAAGTGGTGACTTGAGCCGCGTGACTTGTGTAAGAGGAGCATGACCTCTGATGTATGGCCTGTACTAGGTAGTGGCGGTTATGCCGCGTAGATCAACGGGCGAAATGCCGAAGCGACTCTTGCAAAATAATCTGTTATACGCGTTTGCCTTCATTTCTTTAGCCACGACTCTCTGGACATCGTTTGCAATGTTGAACCCAACCCAATCGCGAACTCCATGAATACGAATTGCGAATCCTGCAAACCAATCCCGCAAAAAAAAAAAAAAAGAAACAGACGTCATCCACATATTATTGTTTGCTGTGTAGTCAACGCAAATGATCTTGCCGACCACCAGCAAACCAGGTGGGTCCGTGCCAGTCGCGTTTGCGCACGCCATTGCGGTGATCCTTTCCTTTTTCCTGTTTCCTCCGGCACGAGTGTCGCCTTTATGAGTATAAGACATGATATAAGTGGTAAGTAAACTGAACACCTGATAAGTAAACGTGGCTCTGATACACGCGTGCAGCCATGCGGTGCCTGCAAATCGCACTCGAATAAACCGTTGCACACTTTCATGCGTTCGAATTATCGGTCGTTTCTCTCCATTCAAATACACGTATAGGGCAAGGTGGAGCAACATGATACAGAAATTTGCAATTGAGCATGAAATTTTTATTTTTCGTGTTTTCAAAAAAAAAAAAAAAACAGTCACATTCCCAGGGGTCTAGAGCATCTCATCTATAAATGCAGAACGGATGTAGCCGGTCTAAAATAAGTACAGAACAAGAAATTTAAAAAATGCAGATTGTCTCATCTTGCCTCAACCCTCGGGGCAAGACAAGACATCGCGTGGGGCAAGATGAGACACGCCGTGGTAATGCACTATACAAGTTAATTTTTGCAATCCAAGCAGACAAAGTAAAGCCCGTGGGCCCTTACACAACCCCCTTGAGTCCACTACCCACATGATGTGCAATAAAGCCACGCAGAACCCGATGCTATTTCGCTGCAAACAAGGCACCGCCAGTCTAATGTGTCGCTGGTCGCTTGAAATATCCTAGGAAACAGGAAAATTTGCTGGAAAATCCAAGGCAATATCCAAAAAAGAAATCTCTGAGGAACAAGAATAAAGCCACCTAATAGCTGACTTATCAGTTTCTAAATTGCATTAAATTTAAATTGCATTAAGTTGTCTCGTCGTGCCCTGTGCATATCATCGGATGCATTAATTTTTCTGTTAAACACCGGATAACCAAGAATTTTGCATATATCTAGATGAATGAATAAAGAAATAGGATGTGAACTTACATTGACAGAATAAGCCTGCGACACGCTGCTGCACAGATAACAAGAAAAAGGGCTACAGAAAATCGTGTCTTTTTACGGGTCCTTACATTCCAGGCAGAGGTGTCCGATTTTTTCTCTTCAACGCAAACATCATTCCGGATAGTACTCACCCGCAAAAAAGCGGTCATGCAGAACCATCTATGAGTAAAGTTTCAAGCGCATGGACGCGTCTCCGAGACAGGCGCATCGAGCAAAAAATGTCTCATCTTGCCCCACCTTACGGCCTAACATCAGCGCGGTCCAAGGGTCACTTCGAATTATCCAGAAGTCCGAGGTTACGAGATTGCACTATTGCTTTTACGAATCTTGCTAAGCAAATGTTGTTTGTAGCTGTATATTCGGAACTGTGCTGTCCATAGCCGCAGGTACGCGCCTGCGCGGCAACAGCCTGCAAAGGCCTCAGCGGGTCAATTGATAATGTGTTCGCCTACTCTACAAATCCCAAGGCTTACGGATCCGAATCTGGCTGAGAACGCCAGCAACTTGGTGGCGCGTTACAGGTTGCTCGGGCACATCGCCCTTTAAATCCATTTTTACCCCTCAACTCGCATCATCGTCGCTTGGGGTAAAATCCAAAAAATCCCCAAAACCAACTTGCAAAAGTGCAAATTCAGTCACCAATACGCGCACTGGAGAACGTTAATATGGGGAAAAGGGGACCTCCCGCCGTAATATGGACGGGAGGTCCGATGTCTGTATGACGCTTCCTATAGGTCAACACGTCCCCGCCAGCCCTGCCAAACGACAACGGGTAGAGAGCCCTTCCTCGGGTGATGTCGACAATCATGTTCACACACACAGGACACACATGTTCCTGGTAACGCCATGGACACTTCGGTACCGGCCGCTCCCCAACAGACGGATGAGATGAACGATGCCAACACTGCCACTTCTCTTCATGACCCGTTCACCACTGTTACCTACAGGAAGAACCGAGCCGGTGGTATGCCTGTACTATTTCGGCCAGCATCTAGTGACTACTTCTTCTGGAAGGTGAATCCCAATGCAGTCGCTAGTGAGATACGCCTGCTAGCCCAACAACAGGTTATACACTACCGTTTCCACCCGAGATGGTTCTCTCTTGGTCTCCGTCCAGATTGAAGCTGCTGTCCGCAACCTTTCGTCAGCTAAGTGTTTAGCTGGAATCCCTGTGTTTACCATCAATACCTCAATCGTACGTCAGAATTGAATCGTACGCAGGAAATATGGGCAAGGTTTATGCTGTATACCTAAAGAGTACTCGAATGACGATCTCGTGATCTACCTCAAAGACGCAGGGGTTATATCTGCAAGGCGACAGGTTCGGCATTCCATGACAGAAGATGGCAGTGACGTGTACCCCGTTACGCAGCGTCATCCTGACTTTTCAACCCACAATCCGTCTTCCACACTGGATTGCCCTCTGATTTCGGACCTTCATCGTCCACGAATACATAGAAGGCCCCATGCATTGCTATAACTGCCAACGATTTGGCCATATTGCTCGAAATTGCCGAGGTGGTGTGGCATATGCGCTGGGCCTCACCGCAGACCAGACTGTAACAATAAGAGAGAGCCAACGTGTGCTAACTGTAAATCCGGCCATCCTGCATCGTTCTCTTTATGTCCCGCGAAAACAGCCGCCACAAAAAGACACTAGGATCGGATACTACGACTTCCGTCGAACGCTCCCAGGGGTGGTAGTGCCACCGACACGTCTAGTACAAATGAACACGACTTTCCTGCACTCCCACCTCGGTCTGCACAAGGCGAACGAAGGTTGCAGAACACCCAAGACCCCCTGGTTCATCAAGGCAGATTACACGCGCTTACGCCAGTGTGACAGAACCACCAGGCACGAGGAGACAAATACCACCATCAGCCACCGAAGCTATGCCTTCTTTGACACTCTTCTCTGCGGTACTCGCGGCAGTCAAGGCAATTGTCACTGCATTTCCTATAGTGCGTTGCAACTGCTCGAGGTTCAAGCGCTTCTGGCATTGGAGGCATTATCTTTACTTCAGCATGATGGAATTGTATAGAAAAGCCATAGCGATGCAGTGGAATCCTCGCAGCCTATATGTAACAAGTTCTCTGATTTTAAATCTCATCTACAACAGTACAAGTTCCCTTTGATAGCTGTATGCGAACATGGCATCGATGCTGCACACCGCGTTATAATGGATATACAATCTATCGATCTCATCAATCCTCTGAGAGCAGAACAGCGCTATACGTTCGTAATGACCTCGTTGCTGCACCCATAGGGTCAGTTTGTCATCGCTCTTATGATTATGTCACCTGCAAGATCCGCCTTCGGCACATGCTGTTAACAGTCGTCAGTATCTATCTACGTCCCGCGGTACAGGTTTCGTGGACTGACCTCGAACGTCTATTCAATTCACTGGAATCCCCAGCGCTCGTGCTGGGTGACTTCAATGGTCATCATATGGTCTGGGGAAGTCGTAGGACGGATGGACGGGGAAAGAGGTTGTTGGAAGCAATGGAGAATGCTCATGTGTGTCTACTTAACAACCGACAGCCAACTTATGCAATCACTAACGTCACTCGATGTATTGGATCTTTCGTGGTGCTCAGCGCTACCGATGTCGACACCCGAGATAGTGACCACTTTCCTCTATATATTTCGCACGATAGACTTCTTATCTCAGCCACTACTGGGCTCATTTCTTTTACGAACTGGAGACTCTTTCATGCCGGCCTCCGAACATCTGTGCACACAGGTATGTACCCAGAGGCTCTCTCGCAAGCAAGCCATTCGTTGCGCTATTCAGGACGCGGTGGTCCTCTCTAAAAGGGTAACAGGTCACGTCGGTCATTCTCCAGCAATTAACCACCTTAGGGCATTACGTCGCTGAGCAGAAAGAACGGCTCGTCGAACAGGGCAACTTCTTGACATTGTAGCATACCGCCGGATGAAAACTAAAGTAACACGGGAACATAAGAAAGAAGACCGGAAGCGTTGGCGTACGTTTTGTAAACATCTTTCACCGTTTGACCCGGCCACAAAGATCTGGAGGACAATTCGATCTCTGAAGGATGTGCCCCCATAAAAGAATCCTCTCGCGGAATTGGCTAGTCACTAGTAACACGCTAGCGACAGACTTCACGCCGGTGTCGTACTAACGATCGAAAATCACCCGCTAACTCTTTCATATTCCTACAGCAGGCTACTACTTCCCACCGGCATGGCATCAGTCGGCCGCATGAAACAAAATCTCTCTTCCGGCCGGTGAGTGAGCGAGCCGACTGGGCGGGCGGTGAGTAAACTTGACTGGGCGAGGGTCAAAACCGCCGAGGTCTAGGCAGATCCAACGCAGATCGTTACAGTAAAGTTTCTTCCGTTGTTGCTGGAAGGTGGTCCGTTGATGTGCTCACAGATTGGAGATATTCCCAAGAGACGTCCGACAGGCGGTATTCTCGAACAATAACTGGGCTTTATTTACGTATAGTTATTTACATAACTATACACAAGACAATACTATAGCGATTGAAGTCACGGGGCTTTCGCCTCGTCTTCATCAAGTCGTTGCGGCTTCCACACACAGGTTTTCGTGTGTCCTCCGCTTAAAAGGGTGACATTTGAGACACAACCTCCGCCAGCAAACACCAATCCCAGAAGCCCGGTCCAAACATCTCCAACTCATGGTTGGCCTAGTTAGACCGAACCAGGCACCTCCTAATTGTCCGCCCACTACTCGGTATTTATGGGTAACGGACCAAGCTGTCATCCCGTGCACCATGCAACTTTGGCCAGTGCATCTTCCCTGGCCCACTCTACTGATTTATTGACAGCGAGCATCCTGGTCGCGAAGACCCCCTGAGGTGTCAAGTATCCCCCGTCCAACGTGCCTTCCCCGAGTCTCTGTCGGGTGGCTATTCCACTGAGTTGGAAATGCACAATATTCGCGAGGTTTCTAAAAAGTACAACTCTTACAGTTACCAAACTACAGCCACGAAGAAATGCACACTTCGTCGAACACCATAGCGTAGCCAGAGAAATATTTCGGGAGGGGTTCTATGGAAACTTTACAAGGGAGAGGGTTTATAAGGGAGAGGATTTAATCATCGTTTTCCCTTTCCCAAATACATTACGAAAGGTACGATTTTGAGGGGGGTTTCAATCCCCGAAACCCCCCTCTGGCTACGTCACTGCTGTACACTAGAGCCCTGCACTATCCGCGGATGGAAGCGGATATCCGCAAGATACTTGCGGATTCGGATGAAAATTTAGAACTTTCTGCGGCGTGCGGATCGGATGCGGCTATACCGCGCGGTGTGATTTTTCCACGAGCAATTCATTTGTATCGCGCGCCGACAGCGAGCGCATGCTCGGGTTCGCTTTGACCATGCACGGCCAAGATGGAAGATAAAGCATTCTGGCGTCTCGAACCATGCGACCACCGACGAGGTAGCGTTCCACGCACGTTCCAGAAGTCTCTCCATATCGCGTTTGTTGACATGTTTACCTTTGCTTGTCTTTGTGAGTCCTTCCGTGACAGCATGGAGGCATCCGAAATTATACCAACATATGCTTCCTGCGGTCTTTACGCGTCCTTCGAAACGTGCGGATTTTGCGGATCGGATGCGGATGGTGCATTTTGCTCAGCGGATCAGATGCGGATGTAAATTGTTGTGTATGCTGCGGTGCGGATCGGATGCGGATAACGTGTGCGCGGATGCGGGTCGGATGCGGATGCCAAAATTCTCATCCGCGCAGGGATCTACCGCACACCACACTGACAGTACCGTAAAGGTGGTTTCACCTTGTGCACGCATGCGTTAGGTGAAGCCGACTTGTAGAATGGTGGCACTTAGCTACCAAAGGAATGTCAAATGTCGGGATAACAAAAACAGAATCGGAAAAGGAGGAGAAAAAAAAAACAACAACAACAACGAAACTTTAATCAGGAAAGACGTCTGGCATTGCCAAATGTGTAATGTAGAATGCCCCGGATAGATTCCGTAGATTCCCACGGCCGTCTCGCTCGTCTCGGGTGTCGACCCCCTCTCTCTTGCGCGCGCGTCGTCCTTTGACAGCTGCGCTCACGCGCCAACACTAGAAATGGCAGCGATATTGAAATGGAACATGAACCATAATACGTCAGCGCTACTTTGACTCTTCTAGCGCTCTGTATAGCTACCACTGTATAATGAACACATTCTCTAAAATTATTTCTCTCATGTCAGCAGCTGAAGGCATTCCTTTTTGGAAAGCACACAGTTTTATTAATCCATCCGTTTGCACGCATGTTCTTAATGAAAAATACTATGTTTGTGCTTAGTATGCCTGTGTGACATACATGTCAAGGTTTAGGACTCCACAATGGAAATTATGCGTCATCAGATGGCTTCATGAACTTCCTCGTCTTTGCTGGCCGTTGGGAATCCTTTTTACTCGAGGGAGTCATTTCAGGTCGTTGTCGTTTCTTTTGGAACTTTTTAGCCATACTGCCTACAAGTGTGGAGTACCTGCAAAGGAATGCAAACAGAGGTTTAACTTTTTCATGCTGTGCTGCCAGGAAGTAACTGATCAGTTCCAAGCTTTACAAGGACGTCTCCCACACTGCTGTGGTGGACACCATGTCATCTTTTTTCCCCTTTTGTTGTTGTTGCCGCTCACTGTGACAAATGTTCCCTAGTGCAGGTTCTGTTCCTCAGCAATTTGCTATTGCTCCCTGTTTAATATTGAGCGATAGGAACAATATATAGCACATGGGCTGTACGAATACTGAAGTGAATAATTGTGTAAAGTAACTGTTCTGAGGCTGGAACACACAAACACAACACAAGCCTCAAAGTGCCCAAGAGCATGAAACATTGAAATCTGGCAGCCGTCCAATAATTATGTACTCTGTTAGAATTCCAAATCAAAAATACCGAACACAGTAGAACCTCTTTATAGTGCAGTTGGGCGGACCACTAAAAAAATTCACTGTATCGGTACCTACACTACATCAGTAGTTCATGGCTGGGGTTTCAACAGGTTAGGACTGCAGGTTTACTTCACTATAACCATGTCTTTACTATGTCCAGGTTCATTATATAAAGGTTCTACTGTACTAACTTCATATTTTGAACCGAAGCAGACTCTCTTTTAAACAGAATATACTGTAGTCATTCCGGAGCTGCGTGCGTCATCCCAAAAATGTCACAAGGGAGTGTATGTAACAGAGTGAGTGCTGCTTCATATGAGGATTCTTTTTGCATATGTAGATGCCTGTGTTTTCGTGTTGTATGTTTTTCCCATATCTGGGGGGTAAACATTATGTTTTATTTCAAGAGCTGTGAAACGGTAAGTTTAGGCGATATCATATGACAAACTTCTGCACGAAAAAAAAAAAAAAAAAAAAAGAATCTCACATTTGAGAACACTTCTCACTTTGGCGAGTTTGATTCCCAGGTTTTTTTTTCGGGTTTCACCCGAAGTGACGATAATAAAAAATCGTGGGGAAGAACGAGTTTTACTGGGTTGAATCCCAACACACATGGTACATCTGAATGCATGCTGCATATGTATTTGGTTCTTTTACGTTACTATTCATGTTGTGTATTTGTTTTGGTATTAAAATGACTATAGCACAGTTCTATACTACAACGCACAGCAATTAAGTTCGTCAACTATAAGGTTGCACAAATGTACAAACAGTTGTAAGAGCATGCACAAAGGTTGTTCAGCAGAATGGAAACCCCCATGTTCAGATCACATACTCAATTGAATTCAAAATCACTTTGTAAGTTCGTACACAGTTACAGTGCTGCAAGCTTCTGCCCCAAAGTGTCGCATCCTAAATAAACATGGACAAACCTCGATGCCATTTCCTCGTCTGTGATTCCGCCCATCTTGGAATACGCCGGGTCATTAATTTCATTTTCTCGCATGAGCCGCTGCAAATAAAAGTGCATTGTGATCAACACCAGCAGCATATATCACGAATACAGATGTCTACCTCAATTTCTGGGTTGCGTCCTTTAAAAGACATTCTCCCTTGAAGAAGTCCTACGCATGGTACGTAGCTTTCTTCAAAGACATATTCTATTCTGAAAGAGGTACAATTTTTATTACACTTTTCCCACGTGAAATTTATATGGTTGTTCAAGGGGTCTAACCAAAATCTGTGGGATATATTCGGCGTGAGTTTTTACGCTAAGCTGCCTTCTTGCTCAACTATATCAGATTTTGTAGCAGTATTTACTAAGATAAAGGGTGATGTCAAATGAAGTCTGGTCATGTTCTGCATGGAATACTTTAACATTGTTTGGGCATTTTCTCCCTTCGAAGTTCTGGCTGGTGTGTTGCATTCCAGAAATGTTTATGTAGTCTCGATTGAGACTCTGATCATTGTGTGCAAGGTATTTGTACAAAGATCAATAGATCCACAAGAGTCATTACAACACCAATGGAAACCCGAAACACATAGTTTCGGTTTTCTTTGGGACATGTATGTCGAGCGCTGCCTGTTACTTCCTGGTGCTGTTTGAAAAAACGATGGGGGATATAAGCAACTCACAAATCAACATACCCGCTCTTTTTCATTTTGTCTGTTATTTGGCTGCTAAATAATGCTTGCTCTTCTTCTGCTTCTGCATCCTTTTCGGCTTTTTCTTTGCTCTTTTGCATAAACTAAAGTAACGTGATATCGTGTTAGACACAGCTTGAACGCGAGTGGATGAGAGCAAAATGCGAGCATTTACCTTCATATCCAGAAGATGCCTCGAAAGCTTAGTTTTTGAGCCTTCTCGTGTCATTTTGGGGGTCTTGTAGACGCGAAATGCACGGAAATATGTTTACAAACTCTGGAATGGTATAATAATAATAATGGCAAAATACCGAAATGAATGGTATTTGGGAGCACACAAAACGGGGACGAGCGTGATGAGATGCAATGTGCACGTTTGTTTACGTTTCTTATTGACGCCACACGTGACGTAGCACGTAGCGACAGTAAAACAGCATTTCTTCCTGTCTCTAATCTTTATCGTAAAATATTAAATTCTTTAAAACTGTCAGCATAAAAGATTTCTCAAATATTAATAGTGAACGGAATTAATGTATTTGCGTTTTCCTTTCTTGCCAGTCCAGTCGCGGCGGCACTTACCCCACGCGGCGCCACTTTCGGAATGCGCATGGCAGAAAGCATGGAAATGTAAAGGCAAACGTTAGGTTGGCGCGAATGACAATGTAACGAAGAAAGAGTCAGGACAATTCGATATAAAGGTACTTGTATTTTCATTGTTTTATCTCAGAAGAGCCGACATATCGAACTACTTCAATATTCCATTTTGGGAGAGATGTATCGCGAGGCAATAAGTGGGGTTGGGGCTCGCGATTAGAGACGCTAAATTGTGAACGCTCGACTTGTGAGGAACTCAAAATGTTGACACCCCGCATTTCAGGTCGCACTCACTGAACACAAATGCAGTGTACGTGCATAACTCATTTATTATGTGCCTCTTCTTAACGGCATTGTCATGTGCACATGTGCGCTTAGGTTCTGGGACATTTCATCGCACGCTGTTTCATCTAATTGGTGACGGCCGTTTTATCCAATTGTTTTTTTCCCACACCCCCCAGAACAAGTTATCTAACCATCGTACTGTCAGATCAATGAATCATTTCTTCCACGCATAGTTTCTGTAATGCCAGATGTGCGTGTCTTCTTTTAATTTTTAAGAAGAGAAAAACCTGTAGGTCAGTCAACTGTATCACTGGATCGTGTTTTATCAAATCGTTTTTTCCCACATCACAGAACAAGTTCTGGAAACCTCATATCATCACATCAATGAATCATTCCTTCCAAGCATAGTTTCTTTAATGCCAGATGTGTGTGTGTCTTCATTTAATTCCTAAAGACACAAATCCTGTCTGTCAATCAACTGTGCCGCTGGCTCGTGACAAAAAGTAGAAAATCCAGTAGTGACGATAGATCAGGGAATTAACCTGTGATTGGCCACCACCAATATTTTAAACAGGTTTTGTTGTACTGCCAGTTTGTATTGCACTGTTCGTAATATTGGCTGTTCCTGGTCTGAGGCTTCTGCTTTGAGCGATTTCATGATGAGCCTTTCCATACACTGCTTGTGTGGTTCCCTCGTAGAGAGTGGCAGATAAATGAAAATGAAATAACCACATGTAGGCAATCAGATAAACCAAGAAACTGGATCCAAACTCCAAACATCACACCGAATGAACTGCGAAACTCACAACTGCATAGTTTGTCTTTCTTGTAAGCAGGGAAGCGTAATGGACATATTTTCGTTACTGCTATATTTTCGTTTCCGTTAACCGTTTCTGATACCAGCCTTTCAATTTCGTTTCCGTTACTGTTTCCGTAAACGGAACGGCTGTTACAGAGCTGTTGGAGGACAGCCAGTCCGGCTCTGTCAGCCCCCTGTTTTTTACTAGTTTGAACCGCACCGGCTTTCAACAAACATAACAAAATACAGTTAACGTTTCGGGTCCCATTCGGGTCCCATCATCAGAATGACGCTGTCCTGGTCGTCACCGGGTATTTACGTAGAAGAGGAGCGTAGCATTCTGGGAGGGGGCCTGGTTGTCAATTGATAGCTTCTTTTGTTTTCTTTATGTGCCATGACTCCAGTTGTCTCCTCACCCCCCATTTGTTCTTTTTCGCCAGAATGCATGGGTTGTCAAGGTCTAACACGTGTCCTGTTTTGCGCATGTGTTCACACAGTTCTGTTGGGTTTGTTGCTGATTTCTCGATATCTTTCTTGTGTTCCTTCATTCTTGTTCGTGTTTTCCTTCCTGTTTCTCCGATGTACACGGCAGGGCAATCTTGACAAGATACCTTGTATACAACGCCTCGTTCTTCTTCCGGTGGTGTTCTGTCCTTGGGGTGGCTTAGTACGTTCCTCAGTGTTGTCGTGGGCTTAAATGGGCTCACCACCGGAAGAAGAACGAGGCGTTGTATACAAGGTATCTTGTCAAGATTGCCCTGCCGTGTACATCGGAGAAACAGGAAGGAAAACACGAACAAGAATGAAGGAACACAAGAAAGATATCGAGAAATCAGCAACAAACCCAACAGAACTGTGTGAACACGCGCGCAAAACAGGACACGTGTTAGACCTTGACAACCCATGCATTCTGGCGAAAAAGAACAAATAGGGGGTGAGGAGACAACTGGAGTCATGGCACATAAAGAAAACAAAAGAAGCTATCAATCGACAACCAGGCCCCCTCCCAGAATGCTACGCTCCTCTTCTACGTAAATACCCGGTGACGACCAGGACAGCATCATTCTGATGATGGGACCCGAATGGGACCCGAAACGTTAACTGTATTTTGTTATGTTTGTTGAAAGCCGGTGCGGTTCAAACTAGTAAAGATGTCTACTCCCGGCAATTGGACTATATTCAGCCCCCTGTTTTGCCCAAGTGCTGCTTTGGTGTGACACGTACACACTGCACAAGTAATTTTACGTCGTTGGGATGCGCACATCTTGCAAGATAAAAAAAAAGAAGTAGGGACATGTCTTCAGTCTTCACTCACTTTGAGTCCAGCAACTCAAGATGGGCGTGACCTTCATCCAGTGTCGCATTCATAAGCGGACACTCAATAGTAAATAATACTGTCATAGCCACGGTAAAATGAAAAAAAGTAAAAAATAAACAACTAGAAATTGTATGCTGTCATCCTCGTGCTATGGTGGAGTATAGTCATGTGTTGATGTCATGGACTTATGAGGACTGGGCTGGGTGCTTCACCTCCAGCAATGGGGTAGAGTATCGCCCCCGGCGATGAAGCTCCCCACCCATCATCCTGAAATAAAGTTGTTGTTGTTTTGAGGACTGGGACGAGGTAAGCGAGGGATGCACCCTCCAGATCCAATGTTGCGCTTTGTTTCCATGCTCTCGTGTGTAGTATTTAGATCATTACCGGGATGGAATCATCATAATACTAAACTAAAATGAAAAGTCGTTCAAATGTCATCGCACAACAGGAATAGCCATTACCCGAATTCAATACCGGACGATAATTTTCGTTTCTGTTTCTGTTTCCGGTAATGGAGGACCATG
The DNA here is from genome assembly GCF_037126465.1 of Ornithodoros turicata. NCBI lineage: Eukaryota > Metazoa > Arthropoda > Arachnida > Ixodida > Argasidae > Ornithodoros > Ornithodoros turicata. The sequence goes on along the minus strand of NC_088201.1, from coordinate 61,283,360 downwards.
GTATGCGTTTCCGTTGTCGTTACCAACTCCAATTTCGGTAATATACCGTTTCTGTTTCCGTTACCATTACCGTTACCCTTCCCTGCTTGTAAGTACGTTTGCTCCATAGCTGAATATGACATCATCAAAGGCAAGGCACATTCTTATTCCCCCCTTCCCCGTTCCTTTATCATAAAGGCCAGAACTTTTGCACAGCTGCACAAAAAGAAGCAGCAGCATATAAGGCAGTTCTGTTAGTGGTTCTGTCAATGGTAAGTGACTGCCTTTGCTTCAACAAACTTTGCGATTCAGTCGATGGTGACTGTGATGTGTCTGCATTGATGAGCCAATTGCAGTGAACCTACGATATCCAGCCTATCAGCGCAGAGGATGCTGGCTTTGGTAGCTCAGTCTGTAACCTGTTGGCTTGCTGAGCTCAAGATCACGGGTTCAATTCTGGCCGACGACAGTAGTAGTGTGGGGAGGGAAATGTTGCTTCCTGCACTGTGTCTTGAGATTTCCTACACACTTCAAAAGGAGCTCAGGTGGTCGAAATTATCCGCAGTCCTACCATGCGGCGCGTACAGCATATCGCCACACAAATAGGCTGACACACCATATGTGTAAATCTACTCCAACTACCTAGCATTTTCAAAACTGGACACTTGCAATTTTGCCACCAGGATCAAAAAGAGTGTGTTTTTCACAGAAGGCAGATTGCCAGGTGAACCACAAAATCCGTTGGGTGGAATGCCGGAAAGGGGTTGTATACTGCATTCCACTGTCCTGCAGAAAAGTGTACGTGGGACACTCCGGAAGATGTGATAACGCGAGAATAAGAGAGCACGCAGCTTCGATTAACTCCAGTGTCCCCTCAGGTCGTTTGTGTATTCACTGCAAAGCTTGTGGTTTGCGTACCTTTGTTTCATGGAACAACCATTGAAACTGCCTTCCGTAATCAGTTAGATAGGGAGATATGTGAGGCCTTTTTGATAAAGGAACTGGGGGTACAGACGGATGTGTAAGCAACCCATGTATCAACCTCACTCATTCCCCTCCCTTGCCTGTGAGATTTTTTGGGTACACAGTGAACCCTCATTAATATGAGGTTATAAAGCGAATTGTCATACTAAGGAGGAACGCACACTCAGCTGGTCGCAAAGAGATCACTTCGTTCTGGCCATTCTTACATGTATGACAGCAGCACAGTGCGACCAGGTCCCGTAGTCTGAAAAGCGCTACGAGTAATTACGAGGCCAACAACATCAGCAGTCACTCAAACCTTGGCGCCCTACTTTAACACGTGACACCCTCTGTCTGAGGGTGTGTGGTAGTCTCTCCCTGGGGCTACTGAGCAGGTCATATGACGTGGGCATAATAACGACAAGCTGATATCTGTGTTTTACCCTACTTGTGCCAAAAATCTCAGCCATAGTCAGATAAGCACATACTAATGAGGTGGATTTACGTGGCGGCAGAACGGTTCCCAAGAAAAACTGTCATAAAGTGAGTATGTCATATTATCGGGGGCCATATTAACGAGGGCTCACTGTATAGGTAGGGTTCCGCGCTTTCGATGTTTATTTTTTTGGGGATTTGGCATATGTTTCTTGACGTTTATTAATTTTCGTGAAATCAGTGTTTTTTTATGGTTTCCCTTGCGTGTACGTGGTTTACCCAACAGTTTCCGGCGAATAGCAATTACAATGTAATTTCAATGCTGTGCGCGTCTAACGCAGCCTTAACAACAACAACCAATGCGAATTACCAGTTTTGTGACATCACAAAAGAAACTTTATTTCTCCACAGCGAGGTGATGGCACATTCACGAAACCAACGAAAGCACAACTCATTTAAGCTTATTGTAATAAATGCAAGCATACTTGCCGAGGTTCTTGTCAGATTGCGCACTCTTTACGATTTACAATGCGAAGCATCGAGTTGTTAACGTAGTCCTAGGCCCTCTTCCTTTTTCTTCCCATCTCGGGTGCCGCGGAAAGAGAGGACCGCCGTACGTGGAAAGTGGAGGTGTATGTACTGTCGTAACCTCTCCACTAAACTAAAGGCCTGTGACCGAGATGCTACTTGACGTCACGTCCCTAAAAGGTTCATAAGCGTGGTGGGGCACCTACAGTGGCAGAAGAATGAGATTGTGACCAGCGCACCCGATCTGGGGCAAAAGGATTGACCCTGGATTGAACAGTCAATGTGGTCGCAGGTCATCCAACCATAGCAAATACCAAGAAAAGAAGATTAATAAAGGAAAGCTTGCAAGTAATAAAGGAAGGCATGCTGGAATCTTAAGCTGGGCATGTGCAGCAATTTATCTGTCATGGTTCCTGGAATGTTCCTCTGTATTCGATGTTTTTCGATTAAAACCAAATGAGGGAAAATTTACCCGGCATATGTTTTTCCATGTTTTTCGATTAAAACTGAAAACGCGAAACCCTATGTATAGGTTGATTTCAATTTTTGCTGTGTTGTTTGAGATTTTGTCTGTTTCGTCTTCCTTCGTGCCCCCTGTCTGGGCTTCTTCGTTTAGTCATGCACCAGCTAGTCTGCGCGCTTTTCCTTCTGTCTAGGATGAGATCATGTTCCAGCCGGGAAGCATGACTGGATAAGGATGGGTCTTGTCTTTGATTGTCATCCTTTATGTGTGTATAACATGTTTGTCTCAAATAAACTGAGGTTGTGAGTTTCGTAATTCGTGCGGTATGGTGTCTTGTGTTTGTGTCCCGTTTCTTGGTTACTGTGGTCGCCTATATGTATAAGTACCAACTACCCCAATTCCAGATCTTGTTTGAAATAATTACTTGATTTGATCATTTCTCATGTGTGTCGCTTAGAGTTACAACGCTTCAGGATCTGAGGGCCCTGAGGGGTATTACATGGGACTAGGGAAGGCATTCATGAGATATATGCGTATATAGCTGTAATAATGATCGAAAGAATAAAATAACAGAATTAATGCAAGTTGTACATCACTAATAATGTACAAGTCAAAGAACATGTCAAGTAATTGTGAATGCCTTTGAGGCATTTGAGGACTTAGTTGTCACAATAACCTATAGAAGGTTGTTGTACTACGAAACAGTAATGAGAAAATAATGATTTTGACTGCGATCTAGATAGGGAAAGAAAGTGAAAGGATATGGGATCTACTGATTTACTGATACAAATCTTGTAAAAGTGATACAGATTGTTAATTTGATAACAGGTTCATATGTCTGGCAGCCTGAGATCTCTGCCTCAGGATCATTTTAGTAATAATGATAATTCGGGGCTTTACATTGCGAGACAACTGTTGTCATGAGCGATACCACAATGGTCTGGTCCGTGGATCAACTTTGCCAACCTGATTGTTCTTTAACGTACACCGAAATCTCGGCACACGGCATGCCACGGCACGTCACATTTAACGTCCCTCGCAGCGCAGAAGACTGCGTGTCTGAGCAACTTGTGCCCTCCCACCAAGTTGCTGCCGTCCTCAACTGGGTTTCTTCGTTTTAGTTATACCATAAGACATTATGACTTCATGAACTGGGGTGCTTGGTATTAAAATGCTTCTGATAAGAATGTGTTATCTTTTGTTTTAGAGTATGTATTTTCAAAGCAAAAATTGCTCGTTTTTGCATCGGACATGCTTCACTTCCACAGTTTTAGTCAACCATTTAATTTTATTAATTAGATGTAAACTAGTG
>NC_088201.1:61170581-61279580 GCF_037126465.1 Ornithodoros turicata | reverse complement strand
GACACGCAGCCGAGTACAGCTGTTTCGTCCTACTCGGGACTCGTCTGCCCCACGCAGGGAAGTGACACGATCTTGGGTCGGCACAAACAGTGCGTCTCAGCGAAACATCACTGTTTCACGTTGACGGCGCCACCTGTGAAGGCCGCAGTGCAAGTGAACAAGTACATATACAGAGGGAAAAATAGCCGAAGCTCTGTGGCTGCAAGTGGACAATATGTTTATAAGTTGATCGTACACACGCAGCCGAGTACAGCTGTTTCGTCCTACTCGGGACTCGTCTGCCCCACGCAGGGAAGTGACACGATCTTGGGTCGGCAGAAACAGTGCGTCTCAGCGAAACATCACTGTTTCACGTTGACGGCGCCACCTGTGAAGGCCGCAGTGCAAGTGAACAAGTACATATACAGAGGGAAAAATAGCCGAAGCTCTGTGGCTGCAAGTGGACAATATGTTTATAAGTTGATCGTACACACGCAGCCGAGTACAGCTGTTTCGTCCTACTCGGGACTCGTCTGCCCCACGCAGGGAAGTGACACGATCTTGGGTCGGCACAAACAGTGCGTCTCAGCGAAACATCACTGTTTCACGTTGACGGCGCCACCTGTGAAGGCCGCAGTGCAAGTGAACAAGTACATATACAGAGGGAAAAATAGCCGAAGCTCTGTGGCTGCAAGTGGACAATATGTTTATAAGTTGATCGTACACACGCAGCCGAGTACAGCTGTTTCGTCCTACTCGGGACTCGTCTGCCCCACGCAGGGAAGTGACACGATCTTGGGTCGGCACAAACAGTGCGTCTCAGCGAAACATCACTGTTTCACGTTGACGGCGCCACCTGTGAAGGCCGCAGTGCAAGTGAACAAGTACATATACAGAGGGAAAAATAGCCGAAGCTCTGTGGCTGCAAGTGGACAATATGTTTATAAGTTGATCGTACACACGCAGCCGAGTACAGCTGTTTCGTCCTACTCGGGACTCGTCTGCCCCACGCAGGGAAGTGACACGATCTTGGGTCGGCACAAACAGTGCGTCTCAGCGAAACATCACTGTTTCACGTTGACGGCGCCACCTGTGAAGGCCGCAGTGCAAGTGAACAAGTACATATACAGAGGGAAAAATAGCCGAAGCTCTGTGGCTGCAAGTGGACAATATGTTTATAAGTTGATCGTACACACGCAGCCGAGTACAGCTGTTTCGTCCTACTCGGGACTCGTCTGCCCCACGCAGGGAAGTGACACGATCTTGGGTCGGCACAAACAGTGCGTCTCAGCGAAACATCACTGTTTCACGTTGACGGCGCCACCTGTGAAGGCCGCAGTGCAAGTGAACAAGTACATATACAGAGGGAAAAATAGCCGAAGCTCTGTGGCTGCAAGTGGACAATATGTTTATAAGTTGATCGTACACACGCAGCCGAGTACAGCTGTTTCGTCCTACTCGGGACTCGTCTGCCCCACGCAGGGAAGTGACACGATCTTGGGTCGGCACAAACAGTGCGTCTCAGCGAAACATCACTGTTTCACGTTGACGGCGCCACCTGTGAAGGCCGCAGTGCAAGTGAACAAGTACATATACAGAGGGAAAAATAGCCGAAGCTCTGTGGCTGCAAGTGGACAATATGTTTATAAGTTGATCGTACACACGCAGCCGAGTACAGCTGTTTCGTCCTACTCGGGACTCGTCTGCCCCACGCAGGGAAGTGACACGATCTTGGGTCGGCACAAACAGTGCGTCTCAGCGAAACATCACTGTTTCACGTTGACGGCGCCACCTGTGAAGGCCGCAGTGCAAGTGAACAAGTACATATACAGAGGGAAAAATAGCCGAAGCTCTGTGGCTGCAAGTGGACAATATGTTTATAAGTTGATCGTACACACGCAGCCGAGTACAGCTGTTTCGTCCTACTCGGGACTCGTCTGCCCCACGCAGGGAAGTGACACGATCTTGGGTCGGCACAAACAGTGCGTCTCAGCGAAACATCACTGTTTCACGTTGACGGCGCCACCTGTGAAGGCCGCAGTGCAAGTGAACAAGTACATATACAGAGGGAAAATAGCCGAAGCTCTGTGGCTGCACGTGGAGAATATGTTTATAAGTTGATCGTACACTCTCAGTCGCGTACTGCTGTTTCGTCCTACTTGGGACTCGTCTGCCCTGCGCAGGGAAGTGACACGACCTTGGGTTGGCACAAACAGTGCGTCTCAGCGAGACGTCTATGTTCCACAGTGACGGTAGTGTGTCCCAGCTAACTGCTAACAGATTTTTTAAAACTTTATATGTCACTTTTTTTCGAGATGAAATCAATTGCAGTACAGCATATGTTGAAGGGTACTCCTTAGGAGGCCACCAGCGAACTCCTAAGGCTATGTCCTAATTATCTTTCAATAATTAACTTTTTAATTATAAACGCTACAAGGTCGTCCCAATGAGAGCATCTGGTCCATTCAGTCACCTGATACCGATGCCGTTTTCAGAACAAAAATCCGTTCGATAGATCGTTCGCAAAAAATTCGTGAAGGAGCACCATTTCTTCTTTGTTTTGTTCATTGCAAGGCGATAGTGTGCTGTTTCACCCTCTCACACTGGGGGTGAAGGAAAGATGCGTCTCGGAAGATGCGCAATGAACAAAATAAAGAACAAAAATTATGTTCCCTCTCGATTTTCTTGCTGAGGATCTATCAAACGGATTTTTGTTCTGAAAACAGCAACGGTATCAGGTGACCGAAGGGACCACATGTTCTCATTGGGACGACCTTGCAGCTTTTATAATTAGAAAATTAATCATTGAAAGTTAATTAGGACATTGTCCTAGGAGTTAGGAGTTTGCTGGTGCCCTCCTAAGGAATGCCCTTCAGCATATGCTATCCTGCAATTGATTTCATCTCGAAAAAAGTGATCTGTATGTTTTAAAAATCTGTTAGCTGTTAGCTGTGACACACTGTATATACAGGGCGTTTTTTATTCGCTACAGAATTTTTTGTTTGCAAAACTAGCAGAGCAAAATAGATGTCGTTTTAATAGGTGGGTTATACGACCAGGCAAACATCCTATAGGACAGTGTTTGTAACTACTGGACGACTAATTAGCTAAAATTCATTAATTAACTTATTAATTAATTTTTTTCTATGAGATGAGGGATGACACGATTGGAGTCAGTCATTATTCAAATCCACCGCCCTTTTTAACCAACCTGTGAAGCGAACGTACTTCCAGATATAAATTGCCAAATTTCGCTGTGCAAATGAGCCGAAACCGGCATAACTAGTCGTCCAGCACTTGCATACGCTGTCCTACAGGATGTCTGCCTGGCCGTATAACCTATCTGCTGAAACGGCATCTATTTTGCTCTACTAGTTTTTCTATAAAAATTCAGTAACGAATACAAAACACCCTGTATAGGGTGCATCATGTAACTGCATGCACTGACCAGAATATTCATAAAAAAGCTATCACAGCAGCATAGATGTTGTTTTTGCAGTTGAGTTCTACGGCCAGGCGGACATCCTCTGGAAGGGAGTATGTAACTTTCAGCTGACTAATGGCCTGAATTTCAATAATTAACTTTTTAATTAGGGAATTTCGGCCAAAAGTGAGATAGAAGATTGAGGGACTATCCTCGTTGAACACCAAAAAATTCTAAAGCACGCACGTGCACTAAAATGTCTATCCCCGAATTTTGGTATGCAAATGAGCCGAAACCGAAAAAGCGCGCTTGAGGAGCGCATCACCCACGCCGACGGAGGCTTATCTTGGGCCGGAAATCGGGTTATCAGGCCAGCTGAGCAGCACCTACTCCAATCATCTCCGCCGCTCCAAATCACGTGGCCCTCTGACGTGAAATGAGCGCTGTACTCCCCGCGTTCCCGGTCGCGGCCGTTTCGGTCTCGGCTCATTTGCATATCAATAATTGGGGCTAGATATTTTAACGCATGTGCGGGTTTCAAGATTTGCCAAACGTGAAATGGCTTGCAACTAGGATGGCCTCTCACTCTGCCATCTCGCTTTTGCCATCTCGCTGCGCATCTTTAGAGACGCGTTTTCCCTTCACCCCTCAATGTGAAAACCTGAAGGAGCACAGCGTCGCCTCATGCGTCGATGATGAGCTTTAACTTGCGGAAACAAAACACAAATTAATGTATCAGGTGACGCTATCCAAAGTACCTTATCTTGGTTTTCATTTTCTGTTTTCTTTTAATCTTTTTCCAGGATGCAAGAGGCGATAGTGTGCTCCTGTGTTTAATCCCCTAATTAAAAAGTTAATTAATGAATTTTATGTAATTAGCCATCTTGTAGTTGCACACTTTCTTCGAGGGGATGTCCGCTAGGCCGTAGGACCCACCTGCGAAAACAACATCTATAGTGCTCTTATAGTTTTTTATAAAAATTATGGTCAGTTTTACGTGACGACCCTGTATATATAGCTGAAACGAAAAATGAAATACAGACTACGAAGGTACGGGAAGTAAGAAAACAGATATAATTTATTTGTATTTATAATAATAATAATAATACCTTTATTCACAAAGATGTGAAAAGGAGCGAGCAAGAAGCTTCACTTGAAGCTTGACGAGGCTCGTCTCCTGTAACAGCACAGCAGCAAAGGCATCCATATTAACAAAGTAAAGAATTACATCAATAAACAGAATTTTTAAACACAAAAGTACGGTAACACCCTTTTCATAGCACAAATCACCAAACCGTGCGCACATGTTCAACCACTTATGAAATATTCCAGAACATCTTTTTTCCTACCACAAACAATGTCAATCTTATTTTCGGTGCAATTTAACAGTCGGGACAGCGTAGCATCTAAGGTCTGTTTGCCATAATTTGTACGTACGCGAGGCGTAACCCAGCTAGGACCTGGCCGGAGCGGATAGTGAGGTGCTGAGGGTAAAAGATGGAATAGTGACACGAACGTCTTATTATTTTCTTTAACAACTATTCGATATGTATTATACAGCTTATAGTCTTATAACTTCCAGATATTAATAATCCTATGCTTCTTAAACAGTCCCCTGGTAGTGTGACAATATGGAAGGTTTTCTATGATGCGAAGTATCTTTTCCATGTCCCTTACCATGAGTCTATATCAGTTTGCTTGGACCCTCTCCCTTTTTTCCGAGGTGGGGGTGATCGGAGATTATGAGAACACAAGAAAAAGAGCACCATTTTCGTGCCACCGATCACCAACGCTTCCCAAAAACAGATGAAGGACTGCGTCATAATTAGGGCGCTCAGAAGCTTAGCGAAAACAAGAAAAGGCTAGAAGTCGAAACGCGTTTTTTGTACCCATAGCACAATTGGTCCCCATTCTTGGGAAGGAGTGATGGTCGGAAATTACGGAAACAAGAGAAAAGACAACAACACATCCAGAGAGGCACTGCAATAATATGTGGTCGTGGGTCACGCAGGTCAAATCAGCACGCATTGCGCCACACGGAGTGCCGAAATGCGCTCCCCCGCGCTGAAGAAAAGGAACGAGTAATTTATTTTGTATTTTATTTATTCAGAGAGCTCTGCAGCGCCGTGAGGCATTACAGCAGAGGAGTGAGGAAGTACAATGGTGATGCTACTTGCATCATTCTCGGGAAAACACACCAATATTGTACACTGAATACACACAGTATTACATGGTAGAAACGGAAAAAACAAAAAAGAGTAACAACAAAAACTAAGAATCAGTGCATAAGACACCTAATCTTAGCCATAAATAATATATTATTGGCAGCATTAACGGCTTCTTGGGGCAGAGAATTCCACTCTGGGATGGTGGAACAAAAGAAGGATTGCTTTAAAACACTCGCTGAAAAACGCAATGGTTCAAGTTTTTTAGAATGATCCATCCTGGACGATACATACACAGGTGGTAGAAGAAATGCATCCTTATTTAGACCAGTGTTTCCGCTATGAATATCGTACAGCAATTTCAATCGATTATATCGCCTTCTATTCTTTAAATTGTCCCACCCTAAGTCGGCAATAAGTTCATGAGAGCGGATAAGAAAAGAATAATTACCCGACACGAACCTCGCTGCCATATTCTGAACTCCCTGAATCCTTTTCTGTAAATATTCCTGCTGGGGATCCCACACCACCGAAGCATACTCTAATATGGGGAGAACGTATGATTTGAAAACAGTTTCCTTTACATTACGCGGCGCCCGCTTAAAGTTGCGTCTAAGAAAAAACAAAGTACGACTTGCCCTGGACACAACCTGATTGATGTGACTGTCCCAGTGTAAGTTAGACTGGAATAAAACACCCAAGTATTTGTATTCATTTGTCAGCGCGAGAGGGACAGATCCTATTACATACGAATGTATTCTTGTGCGACTAGTGCGGTTAAAATGAAGAACTTTACATTTACTAGTATTTAGGGTCATGCCCCATGTAGCACACCAGGCAGCAATAGCGTCAAGGTCTCTCTGAAGTAAGAGAGCGTCATTCGGTCCTGATACCTTGCGATACACAACGCAGTCATCTGCGAATAATCGGATGTTCGACTGGATATTCGTTGTAATGTAGTTAACATATATTAAAAAGAGCAACGGCCCCAGAACGGACCCCTGAGGGACACCCGAGGTCACGAAGGATCGACACGAATTAGCACCATTAACTACAACACGTTGTGACCTATTCATCATGTAATCTAATAACCACCTAAAGACAATTGAATCTAATCTTAGCATTTGCAGCTTATAACATAGCAAACTATGAGGCACAGAATCAAACGCCTTCCGAAAATCAAGAAAAACACAATCAGTTTGGATACCCTCATCCCACGCCAAGGCTATATCATGGTGAAAGGAAATCAACTGAGTAACGCATGAATAGCCTGACCGAAAACCGTGTTGAAAAGGTGACAGGAAGTTATTATTAGTTAAATGTTTAGCAACGTTGGAGTAAACAATGTGCTCAAGGATCTTTGAAACGATACACAGGAGAGACACAGGTCTATAATTTTCGACGCAACGTCGATCACCTGACTTAAATATTGGAGCCACGTTTGCATGTTTCCACTCATCAGGAAGCGATGATGTCTTTAACGACAGGTCAAATAACTGGAACAAATACTCGGAAACAGAAGAACTACAGCGTTGAAGAATAATAGCAGGTATCATGTCAGGGCCAGAACACTTTCTTACAGCCAGATTATTGCATAATTTCATAATGCCGTTAACTGAAAGAACAAGCACATTCAACCAACACAGCAAATTCATCAATTTTGTTTTTAATGCTCCGACAATTTACTGTTAACATCTGCATGTACCTTTTAACTGAATTGCGGACAATATCGCTCCCTGAATACAATTCCTACACTGAACTATCTTGTCCCATGGACAACAGTGTATTAGCCCTTGTGACTGACCTCGTTGCAGGGCGATAAGCAGACGCATTAGCAATAGGTTCCATCTCCTGTCTAGATTCTGCGTCACAGTTCCAAAAGTAACGCTTGCCGTTAATTTCCAGTTTATCGTAAAACAAACGAGCTTTATCCCCTCTCTGTCGCTCACCGAGGCAAGATGCCCACAACTTCTTCCGAACGGAACGTACATGCTGAGAGAAGTCTTCCAAAATCACAATCTTTGTTCCCTTTAGTTTGTGGCAATTTTTCAAAACCAGGTTCCTTTCTCGATAGTCATAGAACCTGACGATTACTGGACGGACTTTCCCCGCAACCATCCTTCCTAGTCCGTGAATCCTTTCGATACTAGAAACCTCCACGCCCAACTTAGAAGACAACAGTTCACTTTGAACTGTATTAAGAAGAGAGGAGCTGGATTCCGCTTCAGATTCTTGCAAACCGTAAATAACTAAATTATTTCGCCTGGATCTATTTTCAAGGTCATCAACTCGAGTAAGAAGCTGCGCTACACTTTGCTGAAGTTCAGCAACTTTGGGATTAGATTGTATCAATTCATCGCCGAGGTTTTCAACTCGCTTTACGCGTTCCGTCAGCTCCGCAAGTTGATTTGAATTCCTGGAAATCTCCTTTCTTATTTTCTTTTGGTCAAAACGTATTTCGTTCATTAGCTTGGAGTCACGTTTCTGATTGCTCAAGACTTCTTTCATCATTTCCTCAGTCGTCGGGCCTGGATTTGACTCTACGTCGCCAGCCATGATCAATAAAGATCGTACAATATCAGTACATTCTTTGACCAACGAACACAATGTGAGGGTGCACGGCATCACAACCAAACAGAGGTCGTCACTTCTGAAACCTTTAACATAATAATAGGTTCTCACCTGTGCAAAATAGACAAAGAAGTTAGGGAACATCATTGGACCGATGCCGAGCACCCCACTGAAGTCGGCTACGTGTGAAAGGTGCTTATGAAGACTCGCAGGTTAATTAATGTCACTCAATTAGTCACTCGTTAATGTCATTAACGAGTTAGCAATTTTTGTAACTGATTCCGTTACTATTACCATTTTTTAAAAGTAACGGAATCCTTACTTCGTTACCAAAAAAAGTAACCGTTACCAAGTAACGAGTTACTTGTAACGAGTTAGGCACACCTCTGGCGCCAGGCCGTGTTGCCATGGGATAATCACCTGAATTCGCCATCAGTTGAACGCCATTCTAATCCCGAAATGAGTCGAGAGCTCCAGATAAGCAGGCGCCAGGCCCATGGTTAGCCTAAGGCTGCGTTCACACGGGTCACCTTTTTCCAGAAACTATGAGCAATCTTGGAGTTGTTGACAGTCGGCAGACACCAGCAACCTCCATCAACTCGAGTTGCGGGAATCGCTCGCCGAGCAAAATCTTCAGAAGTTGCTCGTGCACGGGCCAATCAGCGAGAGGAGCGCTGTGACTCCCGATGGCGCGATGTGATTTCGTTTGTTCCGTACTCCCTGGCATGGGTTCAAATCCTGCAGGCGTAGCTGGGAAATAACTTTTTTTAACTAACGCCACACGAACATATCAATATAGCCATTTTTTGAAGGTAATGATCATCTTTTGGTGAAATAAACTGACTTAGGTTTGAATGATGGGGCAGTTGGAGGAAAGGATCATCAGTTGAATTCGAACCGACACCTTCCAAGGTTGCTTGTGGGTCGAGCAACCGAGTTGCTACGTGTGAACGCGCACGAGTTGGTCCGAGTTGCTGGAAAAGGTTGCCCCGTGTCATCGCTGCCTAAGAGTTGAGTTTCCGGGCCGGGGTAGTCTATAAATTTCTCGGTCTTGGACGGAGTCCGGGCAGCGTCGCCTAGAAATTTTTCCGGTCGGGTCTGGATCGAGTAGGACAGAAATTTCTCGGTTTTTCAGCCTCTGACCGGTGGTGGTTGTGGTGGTGGTGATGGTGGTGGAGCTGCTTGCCAGTCGGCCACGCTAAGGCGAGAAACGTCACGACTGTCGCACGGGGGGGAACATGCGTCCTGGGCCGACTCCACAGGGAACGGTGCCGACATTTGTCTCAAAACGTCTGAGGGAAAACCCAGAGAAAACACCCAGACAGCACAGCCGGTGCCCGAATTCAAACCCGGGTCACATCCCTGTCTCGGCGTGGAACACCATCATCCACGGGAGATTTTTTCTCTCTTTTTTTTTTCTGGTTTTGTAGTTGCACTTGATGGGCAGCAGTCAATGAGGGCAGGGCTTACGCGGCGACATACTCCGCCTCAAGACAACTCGCAGAGTTCGCTCATAAATGCTATAGCATTTTAAAACCTTATAGAATGCACAAAAGAATCTTAGTAATCCTTGCAAGCGCAGAAATACAACGTGATCCGAGGTGCTCTTACCATCAAAATAAAATTGTTTTCGGTGGCCAAATGGCGACCCCTTCTCTCCGTCATCCCTCCTCGAAAGCAACCTTGATATTCATGCTATAGCTCTTTGGCGAAAAGCTACAACGATGGCTGGACAGAACCAGACACATAAGGCAAAAGCTAGAGTTGAGACCGTCATCTTGAACCTTATGATCCACATGCACTGGCATCGAGTCAAAATCAAAATCTCGTGCCCCCTCATAAAAGCAACGGATGGTTCCTTCGTTTCTCCTGTATTATTTGTATTGTCTTCTATTTTGAGCGACTTTCGTGTTCGCCGTATACTGAAAACCTCATATTAAATATACGAAAATCGCGAAGCTGAATAATTCGGAAACTGTGGACGCTGTAGAAAACCTTTCGTTTTGGTAAACATCCTTGAGACATCGGCCAAGAGCTGAGTGGCTCATTTGAATACCCACATTAATTAAGTAAAAATCCTATTTAAGCATTACTACTTTAAGTTAGCGATTAGGACCTTCAGCGAAAACTATTCCAGCAGGAAACTCGCGCTGACACTTAGTGACTTCTTAGTAATGAATTGGTTTAGGTTTACATATTTCTTGCGCGGAGTAGCGCAGCAACGCGCTCTTCCGAGCTATCTAGCTCTCAATTACCCGTTCGTCCGCCTGTGGTTCACACACGGGGTTGCCGGAAGATAAGTAACAGCCGCAAGAGATGCTAGACGCGTAGGCTTCACGGATTTGACTACTTCAACATGTTCATCTCCTAGGAGAATCTGAGAACATGAAATTAATTTCCTATTTTTGGGCTGGAATGAGACTGCGTTTGTTTCATAATAACCTAATAAATAATCTGTGCAGAACAGTTACTCGCCTTTCAACAATTTCTTCACTACTATCTCCACGCAAGAGCTACTGGTGTCATCGGCATGTTTTGTCTCTTAACATATGTTAGCGGCATCATTAATGTAACGGTATGATTAAGATCAAAAGACCCAGGTTCGATTCGTAGCGTCAGTACTTCTTTTCCCTGGGTTGTTTGAAATCATCAATGTATTTATATTAATAAATGCCCCTAGTACTAGTCCTAGGAGTCCTCGTTTACTCCCTTGAGGAACACCACTCTTGATATTTTTAGTGGATGAGCCACATTGCCTTCGAAGTTACGTGTTATTCTGAGCCCAATCACGACGAACCCAGCTAAGTCAGAAATGCATAGTACTCCTGAACTTCGGTTATACCTGTACAATAAACACGGCAGATGTTCAAGAGTGTGTGTGTATTTTACCCTCATTTTGTGCCGCTCGACTGAATGAATTTTATAGCTCTTTCGTGACTTCCTTTCCGCTCACTACGGATTCATACTTATGCTCATTATGCTGCAGTTAATGATGACACGTCTGTTCTTACTCGAAAAACATAGTTCGAAAGGAGCGCCATCACTTAATAAAGCATTATGTCTGTTTGGACTTTGTGAGGTGTCATTGGGCAAATCGTTTCTTCATCGCCATGTACACACTTGCAACATGCCTCTTGTTTCTCACCGGAGCCGTGTCGTATCAGCATTGGACAGCGCAATTACGTCTCCATCCTCAGACTTGTGGTCACGGTACGATATTTGGTAAGCAGTCCGGAATGGAATTGCATCCTGCACATAACTGCAAGCATACACGTGCCCTTACATTGCTAATATGCGCAAGTGTTATTGAGTGTATGTACATTATGATCTTTAACGCATCACGTGTTGAGAGATGAAGTTTTTTTTTTCCTTTGTTTAGTAAGTTCAAACACATCTCCGATGTATTTTTCAACATAGCAGTAACTTTCACGGCAGCAAGAGTGCTATGGTGAAGACCTGTTGTGGTGATGACGCAACAGGGCAATCGTGTACCCGATGCAACTGTCTCGCAGCAACGCGGCGTTATATAACGACACTCTGAACAGCTTCATTGAGTAAGGATCGAGTTGGTTCTTAGTCCGAACACTTTGTGCAGTTTTCATCTAACTTCAAGCAGAGTTTTAGGTGAATAGTGTATCAGTAGAACAATTATTAGCAGACATACATAAATATTCCGGGATGATTTTGTCTTTCCGGTGCAGTATGATTATGAGTTCGACATTAATTAGCACACCGAAGTCTCGCCTTTCCTGCGATATTCGTCCACAGCAGTTCTCTTTCGTAACCTTCAGGGAAACGTGTCCAGCTTGAGCTAAATGATTCAGAAGAAATTCGCATTCAATCACGCTCTCAGATTGCAGTGGAAGTCCGAACACGTGCTGCACAGAAAATGGCAAATGGACTAGGAAAAAACAAGCTGAACGCCAGCTACGCTATAGAAACAAAGCACACAGCTGGTCGTGGAATACTGCAAGTCTCTAGTCTTCAAGTGTCTAGTCTGCAAATGTCTAGTCTTCGTTAAGCATCAGTCCAAAACAGCGGAGTGTTGCGGACTGCACAACAGCACGATCTCCAGAGCGAGCTACAAGCATGCACACCAATTGCGTCACTAGGGGGTGCGGTCCGCACCGGGTAACGTTACAGAAGGGGGTGACGCGCCGCACCAGTAGCTCTCTTTCTCTGCGGCGACATGAGGGGCCCTCTGAGAGCAAGTGATGTTTTTTTTTTCTATCTGTAGTATGATACTGTTATGTATCGCGAATCGATCCATTATAGAAGGGGAGTGACGCAAAGAGCTCCCGCACCGATGACGCGTACCCTAGTGACGCCACTGATGCATACCAGGGCTTCGAATTGAACCGAAGATGTGTGGCACCACCTCCCGAACGGAATGACCCACCGTCTAGAACACATCCTCCAGAGCATCACTGTTTTTTTTATTGTCTTCCAGTCTCGGACATAGTAGTGGCCAGTACCAGTTCAGTCGCATCCGACGTTATCAACGTCGAACTCCACACCCTAATATCCTGGATGATGCGTCACCACAAGGTGCCATACCCACGTCAAATTTTCCATTCTAGGCAAAGTGGGATCTGCAAAAGGATAAGCTGACGCTTTCTTCCAGTGATGGGCAAAGTACCTCAAAATTATACTTAAAGTAAAGTACCAAGTACCTGGCATCATTAGTACTTCAAGTACAGTACAAAGTACACAATTCAAAGTGTACTTCAAGTAAAGTACAAAGTACCAGGCAAAGTACTTCAAGTACTGATCAAGTACATTGCCAATTTAGTTTGTATCACTTTGCATTTTACTGTTTAGCATCTGTGACTTGTTTTCTTTTTTTTTGCAGAAGTTTAGCGAGTATTCTTGACAAATGCTTTGGAGCCATAAAGTCTTAGGTCAAGTGCTAACCCGTGAATATAAACTATAATGTGCAGTTACATGTAGGAAGGTAATCAGCAGCTGTGCTGTGATTATGCAAAATAGTATTACACCCTGACTGATCCAGGATCACCTGCCTAGTGTGGTGTTCTGGTACTAATCTTCTGCTATAGCAGACTAGGAAATTTCAAGAAGAAAAAAGTACAAGGCAACAGAAATTACATATTTCTGGGAATTTCTTGCTGCTTTTTGTTTAGAAAAGGAATATGATGAAAGTAAAAAAGATGAAGCACAGTATAAGCCTTCATTTTTATACGACTGTAATCTGCTGCAATGTAATCCATGTGACCAATTTAAAAAAACGTAAAATCTAAAAATTAAAGCCGGTTTGTCTTGCAGAGTGTTCATCATGTAATGCAATCACACATATAATGTGATATATAATGCATAAATGCTTATTAATTGCGAATGAAGGAGACATTATAAAAAAGCATAGAACTCTGCACTGCGAGAACTGAAATGACAATGGACCAAGTCATTGTGCTGCCGGTTGCGATGTCATAATGTGTGCGTGTCTTTGTATTCCATTCGTTTTACATAATAATATAAGTGTTGATACTTTTTACACATTTCAAGCCTCTCAACAATTGATGTGCTTCAACAAATGTGCTATTTAAAAACACAAAAATCTTTTTTGGTAAAATGTACCGCATCCCACTAAAAGCGCTGAAGTGACGGCACGGAGACGAAAACTCAGAGATAGCCCTATCTGTGTGTTTTCGTCTTCTTGTTGTCATTTTAGCGCTTTTAGTAGGGTGTATTTTTGATACTCTTTTGTGACTTTTTGCCTGGAGTCCAAGTTTGGGTACTTGAGTACTTGATGGGAAAGTACTCGGGAAAAAAGTACTTGAAGTACAGTACAAAGTACACGATTTAAGATGTACTTAAAGTAAAGTACAAGTACCCAGAAATGTACTTAAAGTACTACTTGAGTACTTGGTACTTCAAGTACTGCCCATCACTGCTTTCTTCCCACTGTCCTGCCGGACCCTGCTCTCCGCAAAAGCGGACACGGACGGCCTCACTCCCAGGTACTATGTGGGCCGGCCCTGACGTTGTGGCCTGTTCAACGACAAGTACAAGTCGCATAAATTTCCGCAATGTTTGCTTGAACTGGCGGGGCTTCGTGGACCTTTTGTCCGTTATCTTCAAAGCGCAGCATGTTACTGCAAGTGACCCGTGCCTGTTTCCCACGGATCCACGATCGCCACATGGCGCGCCCTACTACCATCTTCGACATTTAAGAAAGCTACCGTCACTTTCCGACAGAGGTCACGTTGGCATACAGAAAAAAATCAGTTAAGTTACTGTGCACAGGAGTAAACTGGGACAAGTACAGCGCTGTTTTTCACGGTATAACAAGTATGTTCGAACACCTTGCACCACGGCAAGTGCAGGTGTGCCTCGTATACGGCTCTTCAATTGCCTAAATGAACACACGGTTGTAAAGGTATGGGAAGTCGCAAAGACACCGATGGGGACAGTTTTCGAGGAACGCAAGTACTTTCGTTTCGCTGGCTTTGTCTACGCATTATTCGGCGAATGACCTCGACGAGGATCTCATCACATTGTTCGACGAGAGGAAGACATCCCTGGCCAATCACCTTCTTCCAGCAAAATACTCCAGCAAATCTCGACCACCCCTTTACACTGTACGAGGTATAACATGCGCTATGCCATCTGGAGGCAATATCGACGCCTCCTATCGTGGCGTATCAAGCTGAGTGAAAGCTCCCTCCGTGAGGTGGAAGGTTTGACATACATCAATAAGGTATATGGAAATCGGCCAACGTTCCAGCCGAAGGGTGCGCAAACATCACAATTTCAAGTCAGCGATGTAGGTTCCTAACGAACCGTATTATTCACCTCTTATCTTGCACAATTGACAAAATGCCTGTTGCTCAGAGGATACCTGTAGGGCAACGCCGTTCTCTCGGCTGCATAGCTCGTCTATAGGCGAAGAGGACACGTACAATACGCCTGCGAACAGCACTCAACTTGTCCAGGCGCTAGAACCTTAGCAAAACCCAGAGGTGCGCTTCATCCATTTCCTCTCGCGTCCTGACTGCTTCGAAAGCACGTACAAATGTGCTGTCAAGATCTCGCACGACCTTAACACGGCTTTATCGGCTTTAGTTTGAAAGATATGTATAGTGGGATGTTGAGAAGTACTTACTATAGGTGTTCTGTTTTCCCATATCCACCTAACCAGCTGCAGGTGCCTCAGTGCTAAGTGCCCAGCCTAGGGTGAACAAAGCAACACGGGATGCACCGTCACCCCTTAATCACTCGTGCTTTGCGCTTTGCGGCTTGAGCGTGTGTACGAGGCACCACAACGCCAAATCTAAGAAACAAACTAGGCTTTTCTCTGAGATTATTTGTGTTCAACTCTATGTGTGACGCCCTTTGGAGTGGACTACGTGAAACTTTAGCCTTCGCGTGCTCCATATAGGGACATAAGAAAGTACACGGAACTGTAATTTACCAGAGCTCAATTTTCATTAAAGGGGCAATAAACAGGTATACAAGGCGCACTTTTTTTTAATGTATCCTGATACGTTGCCGACGGTGAACGTTTTCAAAAAATTGTTGTCGCAAAAAAGTAAATAATGACGCCAAACCGACTGAATATTCGCTGCACTCTTTCGCCCTTATGCTCCGCCCTGCGATCTCCTGGCGACAATAGCGACACGTCATTTTGACGTCGCGCATCATCAGCCATTTAGAATGTGGGACGCCTATACATCAATTTTGTTGTAATATCGAGAGGTGAGGTCAACTCTAAACACATTCCCACTTGTCAAATCCAAGATAGCCAGTTCAAACCGTACCAAAAACCCTCAATATTATATTTCACGTGTGCACTATGTTTCCGGTGCTGTATTGCTCCGCGAGGTCACCGCGATGTCCCCACAACCGGTTCCCTCGCGAGCTGCAGCTTGTCTCAGTGGGGTCCGTTATTGGCTAGGAGAGCGAAAACTCCCCCACTTCCAGCGCCTAGAATTCGGTGTTGCTATACGCTGGAATATAATGACGTGACTCGGTACCAAGGATAAGGAGAGACTCGCGCGGATTATGCTCTTTGAATGGCATTGTTTCGTGTTAAAGACACTCGCTAGAAGCAAAAGAATTTCATATTTGGATATCGTGAGCTATGTTCTTTCATTGGGCATAATAATTGGAGAATGTTCCCCGACCTGTTTTGTGCCCCTTTAAGCATCAATTATCTATTCTGACACCTTACTCTTCTAAGGTTTTCCTGTAATAAACTTAGATAGTTCACGCGACTTCACTGTAATCGAGCTAACGACAGCGTTGAAACTTGTGAATGCCCCTCCCCGGGACCAGATAAAATCACCTATATGGTGCTCTGCGAGACCTTGACGGGCGGTCACTCTCCTTCATGTTTACGTATAATACGTCTTGGCAACAGGGATCCCTACCATCTAGCTGGAAGGAGGCATAGTTGTTCCCATCCTGAAACCAGGCAAACCCCCAAATGCCCTGTCCTCTTTTCGCCCTGTGAGCCTGACAAGCTGTGTGCCAAAACTGATGGGCAGAATGGTTTTGCATCGTCTCAACTGGTGGCTCGAAAAGCAGTGCATTCCCTCGGGAAGTAGCAGTCTTTCGTCGCCACCGAAGCTCCATGGATCCAGTTCTCGACCTCGTTTCTACAGTTCAACATGCTTGTGCACATCAGCGAATCGTTGTATAGACATCAAGCGCGCCTATGATACCGTCTCGCACATTTGTGAGCTGCACGCCTTGCGCTTTTTTCGCGTATCTATAGTCGACTCTTCAGCTGGCTCCAAGATTTCCCTACGGACCGAACTGTCGCTGTCCGCACATCAGACGGCCAAAACCCTAAGCATCCTGTTCATCAAGGCGTCCCCCAAGGAAGCATTCTGAGGGAGCACTCTTTAATGTGGTAATGGCGGGCCTAAAATCAATAATTCCTGCAAAGTAGCATTCTCTGTGTATGCCCATGACGTTGCCCTTTGGACAGTAGACAAGTCACGACAAGCCATTCAGCGTCGTTTGCAGCTAGCCTTAAATAATGTCCATCTGTTCCTCACGCGACTTTGGATGGACCTTTGGCCCGCAAAGTGCGTCGAGCTACCTTTCACCCGCAAGGCTATGACGAATTTCCCTCTTTGAGTTGCTGCAAAGAAGCTCGAGCCTGTACGTTTCCATCGCTTCCTTGGTGTGGTCATAGACTCGGACCTGCGCTGGGCTCGCCACATTAAGCACCTTGACACCAAAGTGCAGCAATGGCTTCCTGCAATTCAACATCTTTCTGGCTTAGGATGGGGCTGTGATCAGCGCACCCTTCTAGCCGTTCAAGCGGCTTTGGTGAGGGCATCTGTGCTTTACAGCCTTCCAATCGTGCACAGGATTTCCACAACATCATTAAATACGCGCATATAGTAGCGCAGAGGACACGCCAGACCCTCACTGGCTTCATAGCTAAGGACGTCACACCGCCCGACGCCTTCTGGTCTCTGCCTGCGCCACCCACCTTCGTACGTCTTCCAGACCTCCTGGAATGAAGAGACCAGGTTCCTCAAGTTCTTCGAGCCCATTTTTATGCTCTGATAGACGCGAAGTTTTCTACCTCTGCCGCAGCATACACCGATTGCGCATCTCGAAATGGTAAGTCCGCCTCGGCATTTGTCATCCCATCCGAAGCCGTAGTGGACGGACGTTGCCTTTCGCATCAAACCTCATCCACAGCTGCGGAACTCTATGCCATACTTTTCTTTCTGCAGCACATCGTTGATTTTACACTGCTGGAATGGGTCGTGCTCGCTGACTCTGAACCTGCGCTGCAGGCAATTCAAAGTTCTGACATCCGAGGCTCATCCGCACCGTTGGTGATGGATGTGTTAATGGCTTACAACCTTGTCTACGAAGCAGGGCACAGGCTGGTTCTCCTGTGGGTTCCAGCCCATTGCGGTGTAGAAGGGAATGGACAGGCCGACAGCGCCGCAAACGCAGCTCTCTCGTCTCGGAGATGGACGCGTATTGCGCTGCTGAGAGGAGATCGTCGTTCCGTACTTGGACGCCTCGTGACTCCCCTGGCTTCCCGCCAATGGACCGCTGACATCCCCCCCCCCCCCCAGCTAAGCTGAGCAGTGGTGTTCCAGCGCTCGCTTTCCGCATGCCTCGACATACCTCCCGTCAAGATGCCGCATTAGGTCATCGAATGCTCCTCGATGTTGCTTTCACAGCGCAGTGGCGTTACCGCATGGGACAAATCGACTCTCCCTAATGCCGTCACTGCGGTGCTGTAGAAGATCTAGAGCACATTATTCTCCATTGCCTATACCTTCTCGAACCGTACTCTCCGGATCCCTTAACGAGCAGGACACCTCGCCCCCGCCCCCTCTCTCTCTCTCACAAGATTGCTTGGTCCCTGGCCACATCCAGCCCACCTATACGCTCTGCCCTCCAAGCTCTCTTGACCTTTCTGGATACAATGGACTTCTATCCTTATTGTGAAGGCATTATGTGTGCTCATTATTCAATTTACCGGCATCGCCACCAGCAATGGGGTAGAGTATCTCCCCTGGCGATGAAACTCCGCATACATCATCTCACACTAAAGTTCCTGTTCTAGACTTAGATAAACCCGAATGTGGATATTACGTTATTCACATGTTTAATAAAACTTAGGTTTCACATCCGGACAACTAGCAACCTAAAGTAGGACAACCGCTGCGCTTACCCAGAACAATTGAGCAGGTTAAGCTGTGTGATTGCATTGCTTGCGGGTTTCAATTTACAGAAATGATGATAGTTGAAGAAAAGGTAGTAGGCAGTGGGAATGAAGTCATTTAGTTGAAGTATGGAACTGGGCACTGTGAGGCATGTGTTGTGTTTGTACTTCTATGTTTAATTGCCTCATCCACTACAACGTTTCATTTTAGAAGTTTCAGCGCTTACTCCTTAGTGCGAAACCCTCTGCAAGATACTTGATGCTTTATACGAAAACTGCTTCACGTGAACAGACAATAGGACCGCCAGAACATTTTAAAATGGTTTTCATAACTCGGGTAATATTTCACACTTCTCCCGCTATTTTCCGCTTGAAGTGGAATCCTCCGTGCGTGTGAGGTCATGAAACTGTCGTAGGTGTTTTCTACTTGTTCCCCACCTAAAAGTATGCCCTGCGCTACACCACTGCCGGTATCTTGATGACGTCACCAGTGTGGCAGAACGAAAAGCGTGACGCGGCAGGTCGCTTTCGCTATTGTGTTTTGTTCCTTGCTTTGCATAATAATTTCGCCTGCGTCATGTGAGTTCACTGGTAACAGGCAGTACTCTCAACCAAATGTTGCAAAGATTGCTGATATGAGAGAAGTTCCACTTGAAGCACAGTCAGTCAATACCAGAAGCGTAAAATTATATTGTTTGGAGTGATAGTAATTGCAATTTGGTCCGAGCCAGTAATAAAACGTAGAAGCTATATAAAAACGAATGCGGAGAATTGCAGGTGAACCACAAATTGATACACAGCAGTTGAGTTCTTAAACATAAATTGTAAAATCATCAAGCAGTGATTGTATACACTTGCCTACCTTATACTTGGACGTATACACAGCATATCCCTCCCGTTAAAAAAAACTAACGAATGGTTGCAAGGATGCCATGGTTCTCTTGCGTCTCCTCCTGTAGTCCCAGACCTGGTGGAGCAGTGTGGATTCCGCTTGTTGAGGGGCCTGGGAAGACTATATAAGACAATGGTGAGCATTGATTCTTGGGTATGGCGCTACGGACAGCAAAATAGTCAAATGAACTGTAACCACCGAAACTTTTGACAGTAACAAACAGGAAAACCAAGACTACCCACAATGGAAACGCATTAAAACAGCGCTTCTTGAAAACTCCTAACAGAGATCGTAAGCTCGAGACAGTCCTATTCTAGCACAACCGGCAGTCCTATTGTAGCAACCGACAGGAACTCTTGGCACTTCCTTCTACCTGAATATTTTGCTACTTGGGCAAATGGGCCGACCTCTCTCTCTCTCTCTCTCTCAACCCAAGCCTTGTCTTTTGTAGCTCTTAAACTTTCGATTAAACGGGGCTGGTTAATCATGAGCAATCAAGGTCGCAAAGAGAAAGAACTGAAACGATAGAAGAACCCGTTAACAGGAGCCGAAAAGAATGTGGGTTTGATACAGAATATGGTGGACTATGTCGGTACATCCGAAAAGTGTAATGCATGAGGAGATGTGTACCGACTTTGTGAGATTGAAGCCCATTTGCATGTGCAACAAAAGCCACGACGTCCATACAAAAGCGTGGGTTCTTTATTCGGAATTGAGATTTTTGGCTATCAGTTTGTGGGATGTTACATGACTTACCAGTCTGACTTGGAAATAGCGAACATGAACCGAAGAACGGTCTCCCACCACGCGAAGTTTGTTTTGATACTGGAGGTGATCAAGGGACTCGAGCATGACAGGCGAGGTCGAGCTCGACCTATCTGTAGGTTGAGCACTCTGTTGCAACGAAACACGTGTTCCCCTGTGGACTTCGTAATGCATCTGAAAAACGCATTGTGTTAGTTCACTTTCTTTCCCCGTTCCCATTCTTTCAATGTTCAACTTGCTAACTGTTCCCGCGCTCTGTTGTCAATGTCTCATTGTTCCATACAGGAACCGAAGGATGCGGACACGAACATCGTGAGTAAAGTCACTTGTCGTCATTTATCAAATTATCCTCAATTATCATCAGAGACGTAATTTAGGCTGATGTTCACAGCACTCTATACAATCATATATGGAGCACCTATAAATGAGCTCTAAAGAAATTCGCCGCAAGCACTGACATAACCACTGTACCACGAAGTACTATACAGAGCGTACAAAGCCTTCTCTACAAGGTGTGTCTCTTGGTAGTCGTCCAAAGAATATGTTTCTACAGACTTAAACGTGGTACTTGATTTACAATTTGCTCATTTTACGGGCCGCCATCGTTCGTAATGAATGCTGAATATGGTTTTCCGCCGGCATCCGGATGCTCTCAAACGCGCTCCAAAATATCGAAGGTCCGCCGCAGCACGCCGTCATGAGTAGTGGGGATTGTTGCACTGATGCTGCGTTCCAAGTCTACAAATGTGTGAGGCCACCAAGCTGTCACCTAACCTTTAAGTGGAAGACAGTCGCGTGGTGGTTATACAGGATGTTTCACCTAAAGTGATAAAAACTTCGAACTGGTGACGTACTCGCCGGAGGATTGTGGGACTTTCGGCAATTACCTTCTGGAAACTTTTGCCACCATTGAGGAAGGCGTTGGACAATATTTAATTGTGAGAAATTTATTTTTCAATTGAACTTTGAAAATTGCCAAGCGAACCTCACTTTTG
The DNA here is from genome assembly GCF_037126465.1 of Ornithodoros turicata. Taxonomy (NCBI): domain Eukaryota; kingdom Metazoa; phylum Arthropoda; class Arachnida; order Ixodida; family Argasidae; genus Ornithodoros; species Ornithodoros turicata. The sequence continues at coordinate 61,258,126 of NC_088201.1, read as the reverse complement.
TTTAGAGAAATATGAAGTGCCGAAGGGATAACCGCAGACCAAACAAAAACTATGCACAGTATCGCAACATAAATCGCCGAAAAAAGTAGTAAAAAGTATGCTCTAGCACCGCCTGCTTAATTTTTGCAAAGCGCGCGGGAAATGTGCGTCTCAAGGGGGAAGTGCCCCTACCTTCATTTGTTTTGCCTGCTTTGTGATAAGACCGTTGTTTTGTTTTCTTTGTGATAAGACTGTTAGTGAGTTTTAGTATACCGTTGATAAGGTTATCGTGCCTATCGGAACCAATCGCAGTGGTGCGTGACTCAGAATCTTATCCACTGATTGGTTCCGGATGATACGGTTCGACGCAAGCCACGTTATCAACGGTCTGCTAAAACTCTCTGTTGTCACCAGCATCAAGGTCAAACCGGGGGAAAGAAAGGTAAAACAAGAGGCGGGAACACGTCATCCTCTCCCAGTACCTTCCCTGCGCCCTTCTTTGCGACAATCAAGCAGGCGGGACTAAACCGGAATTGTTACTTATTTTTTAATTATCTGTTACGATACTGTGCATAATTTTTGTTGTGTCTGCGGTTATCCGTAGGACTTCATATTTCTGTAAAAAAAGTGAGGTTCGCTTAGAAACTTTCAAAGGTCAATTTAAAAAATGAATTTCCCCCAATAAAAAGTCCACAAAGCCATCCGAAAAGGCGGTAAAAGTTTTCAGAAGGCAATTGCCGAAAGTCCCACAATCCTCCGGCGAGTAGGCCGCCAGTTAGAATTTTTTATCACTTTAGGTGAGACACCCTGAATAGTCAGCCAGGTGAAGCAGGCTTTTGGAAATATGCGTTAGGGCAAAATGCACGTTGCCCATGATTTGCAACTACAACAATGCCCACTGCGTCTCTTTCTGTAAAACAACAATCTCGTGATTCACCACGTAAAGTGTAGGTACGGTGGGGTTCTTTTAAAAGATATCAGTACCGATCACTCCTCTTTCCCTATTACGTATCACCGCCGATGTTTACCGGCGCCGAGATGTTAATGTCATCATCAATTGATTCACGATCTGTCATTTATTTGTACTCTCTGTTTTCTTGCTTGCAGGACATCGTAAAAAACGGGACTGACGCGTGCATAAAAGGTTTTTTTGAATGCACAGACATCGACTCGGTATGTTATATGTTCGGCACACTCAGACAAAATAAGCGAGCTGTATTTGATGCCGCAAATGGCTGCCACTGAGCTGAAATAAAAAGCCTGATTGACAGAGGCCTAAGATTGAAAACCAGGATATGTGTCAACCATCACACAAACCTACCTGTTCAGTGTTCCTCTGGTTTGATTTTGTTGACACGAGGAACACGAGGGGGAATGTTTGCGTATTTGCGGTCATGGACTCGTACCAAGATGGTCTTATATCTTACCCATTTTATAAAGTTAACGTGTCCCGATGCGCATGTAAATAGATAAAAGAATTGTATTGCCCATTTAATACTACTGTTCCCTTACCAAATTGGCGGTATACTGTTGACAGAATGTTCGTATTGGATCCTGCATCTGCATTTCCAATCATTGCCATTTTGAAATAGCCTATCTAGCTTAACCAAAATTTAACATAAGTATTTAAAGGGATCGAAACATTCAAATAATTTATTTTACTGCAAAACAAGCTTTCCGACGGAGTTTCGAACACAGTTCCAACATAGGTGCGTCCACTTTTATTGACAAGCTTTCTGCAGAATCTGCACTCCATCGGGTGGCCACATAGCGCATTATACAGCTTTTTTTTTTTTCGTCGCATATTTTTCTATAAAAAACTATGACAGCAGCTTAGAAGCCGTTTTTACAGGTAGGTATTATGGTTCGGCGCACATCCTGTCGAAGAGAGCATGAAACTACTCGATGACTAGTTACCTAAAATGTCTTAATTAACTCATTAATTACGGGTCGAGTGTGAAAAAAAAAGTGAGGCAGCATACTCGTTAACGAGCATTTTATTTCTAAGAAATCCTGAAATGAGCATGTACTCTGAAATATCCATCGCCAAATTTTGCTATGCAAATGAGCCGAAACTAAAACCGCGCACAGCAGGAGCGCAGGGAGAATATGACGTTCACTGTCAACGGCTTATCTGGACCGCAATGCGGTTGATCTGACCAGCAGATCAGCACCTACTCATTTCATCTCCATCGCTCCAAATCACGTGTTCCCCTGACATGGAACGAGCGCTCTCCTCCCTGCGCGCGGTTTGGGCGCTATGTACACGGTGTCCCAGCTAACGTATTTTTAAAAAATATATATATCACTTTTTCCAAGATGAAATTGATTGTAATATAGCATATGCTGTAAGGAGGGCATTAGCAAAGTCCTAAGGCAATGTCTTAATTAGCTTTCATTAATTAACTTTTTAATTATAAAAGCTACGAAGTTGTCCCAATGAGAACATCTGTTCCTTTCGGTCACCTGATATCGTAGCCGCTCCTAGAACAAAAATTCGTTCGATAGATCGCCCGCAAAAAATTCGTGAAGTAACAACATTTTTGCTTTATTTTGTTCATTGCGCATCTTACGAGACGTGCCTTTCTTTCATACCCAGTGTGAGAGGGTGAAGGAGCACTGTGCCGCTTCATGCATCGAAGATGAGCTTTAAATTGCGGAAACAAAACAAAAACAAATGTATCGGGTGACTCTATCGGAACTGGCCTTATCTTGGGTTGCATTTTCTGTTTTCTTTTAATCTTTTTCCAGGACGCAAGAGGCTATAGTGTGCTCTTTCTCCCTCTCACATTGGGGGTGAAGGAAAGACCGTCTTCTAAGAAGCGCAATGAACAAAATAAAGAAAAAATGGTGTTACTTCATGAACTTTTTGCGGGCGATCTATCGAACGAATTTTTGTTCTGAAAACGGCTACGATATCAGGTGACCGAAAGGAACCGATGTTCCCATTGGGACAACTTCGTAGCTTTTATGATTAAAAAGTTAATAAATGAAAGTTAATTAAGACATTGCCTTATGACTCTGATAATGCCCTCCTACGGAGTGCCCTTCAGCATATGTTATATTGCAATTGATTTCATCTTGGAAAAACTCATATATTTTAAATATGTTCGCAGTTAGCTGGGACACCCTGTATTTCAACGCACAAGCTCGTTGCTGGACTTTTAAAAAACAGAATACTGCAACAACACCTTCGCAGGTTTATTACCAACGGTAAGCAAGCCGAATACAGTAGAAAGATCAACAAGCATCAAGGAGCATCATTCCATGGTGGAAAACCGTCGAGGGCCACCTACCTCTTCTTTCTACCAGCTCTGCAGGCTATACGCCCACAAATAGCTTTCAACGAGGATTGTGTCCCATTCTGCTGTCTCACTCTTGACCGAATTCCTCAAATTAAAGAGTTCATTATTGAATTTTTAGTAATTAGTCATCCAGCAGTCCGCCTGGCCGTATAACCCACCTGCAAAAGCGGTATTATGCTGCAACGAATGCAAAAGCTTACAGTGCAAAACAGGAGCCCTGACATTACGCTGTCCCGATGTTTGGTTTCGCTTCATTTCCGTTTTTAATCACAACATGATATTATGTATACGTTTTATGTTGCAGTTCCTTAGCCTCCGACCTTGCCTTCGTGATGTGGAAGAAAAACTTGTAAGTACACGCCAGTGTGGATTTTGTGCAATCTCAGCCCAATAGTATCGTACCTAGCGTCTATTCAGAGTTTTATGCTTCCTGAGCACTTTACTCCGAATACAATTTTACATAATTTTTATTGACCCTTCAGAGTCTTGCAGAATGCTGCACTATTTAGCTACGATGTATAAATCTACGAATCGCTGTGCACAGAACTTGTAATCTACATTTTACATTGTCTAGATATCGAAGATACTTTTCTTCCAACATCGCACTATTTTTCAATTAAATATCTGCACCTTTCTATTTTTAATAGAGGTTCAATAGGCAGGGTGTCCCAGAAAACGTGTCACTGAATTATAATAAAATAACCACGCCACCTAGAATCATGCGGTCAACGGCATTTGTTTTTGCTAGGGTTTTGCCACCCCCTGATGTGCATGTCATGTAACTTGAGTTTTATTATGTAAATTTTTACGAACTGAACTCGAAAATTTGCCAGGTATAAGTCGCGTTTTCACCCCCACCAATATGAAGCGCGTGCCGACTGTACTCAAGCTCATGATAATTGACAGGAATATTGAGGATCTATCCCATCGGAAAAAATAGCCGAACGTCATGGTCTTCGGTGCGCTCAGTGCATAGCGCTGGACGAGTTTTTACGCGTCTTCGTTGTCAGCCTTGTCAGTTGCTAAACACAGCCCACACAGGGATAGTACAAAAGATATAAGACAGGAAGCTTATCGCATCCCGCTTCCGCTAGAATCATGCTTCCCTCTCCCAATTTTAAGAACTGTGCCCAAGCAGCACAATGTACTGAAACTCGGGTGCAACAGGGGTGGACGGTATGTGTCTTATCAGTAGGTGCATTCTTTTCGCTTGCACCTCCTGCACCAGATCTGAACTGGGTTATTTGCGTGCTGCACTTTCCTGTTGAAAAGAAGGGTATTACTAATAAAGTTCCTTTCGGCTGGAAAGTGCAGCTCCCAAAAATCCGTCTTGCATGCAGTCCAAGGTAGTGCTGTCCAGTGCAAGTGAAAAGAATGCGCTTAGTGTTCTTTAGTTTCAAGAGTTTGTTCAAGGCCTTCCACCTACCCGTCCACCCCTATTGCACTCGACTTTCAGTACATTTTGCTGCTTGGGTGGCTTTTTCTATTGTCAGTCTGTGGGCTGGGTTTAGCAACCTCCTTTCGTCGGACTGCACGAAGGTGCTCAAAAAGTTGTGGAACGCTATACTCTGGAGTCTCCGGAAAGCATTATGTTCGGCTATTTTTTTCCGATGGGATAGCTCCTCAATATCCCTGTCGCTTATCATGAACTTGAGTAAATTCGTCATGCGCTTCACATTGGTGGGGTAAAAAAGCAACCTTTACTTGGCAAATTTTCGAGTTCAGTTCGTAATAATTAGCATAATAAAACTTAGGTTAGATGATATTCACATCAAGAGGTGGCAAAAGCCTAGCAAGAACAAATGCCGTTGACCGAGTGATTCTACACTCTTAGAAATGAACTTCACCGCATAGCGCGCTCCTAGCCAATATAATCTCGAATGATATCGTTATCTTCCCTGATTTGCTGAAAACGGGAGGCGTACGCCTCTTTGTGACAATTATGAACAGCTTAAGTGTCATAAAATAGGCTCCCCCCCACGTTTTGAACAAATAAGGGACGAGAACGTTGTCGTTCGGAATGTTGGTTGGCTAGGAGCGTGCAATGTGGTGAAACTCATTTTTAAGAGTGTAGGCCGGCGTAGTTTTTAGTATTATTATTATTATTATTCAATGACGCGTTTTCTGGGACACCCTGTATATACTTACTCCGGCGTTTCTCTGCCCAGCTTATCTGGAAGAGTTTTTACTCAGCATTCCACCGCCTCAAGACATCAGAGTAGTTGAATGTAACACGTCATCCCTAACATTTGAAATGCCATGCCAGTGATGAGGGACCAGCGGCGTGGCCGAGTGGATACAAGCATCCGGTCGTTGGTGGTTACCCCAAGGTCGTGCTGTAGACTGTGAGGTGATGGGTTCGAATCCTACCACCAGTTTTGCCGTCTGCGGTTTTCCTTGGGTTTTCCGGCAGACTTTCCAGACGAATGTCGGCAGAGTTCTTCCTCAAGTCGGTCCATGATGCATGATGCCCCACCTGTTTCCCACTCCCTCCTTCCACATCTATATGCCGCTCATAGCCACAGTTGCGTCGCGGCGTCAACGTGGAACAACAGAAACAACGATGATATGAGAACGGTGCCCAGAAGAAGAACAGTCCCTGTTCGAAATATAGGGGGCTCTCGTGTTGAGGCTCTTCTGTTGGCAAGAATGACGACAGTAGAAACACACACTCACATAACGCAGCTCCGAATTTAAAAGAACTGAACATAGTAACAACACACACACACACATAAAGAGACGATGATGGGGCTCATGCCGGCCAGCAGGCTGGGCGCTGCCCCTGCGCCATTTGTAGATAGTGAAAGATGATGATGTAATGACAACAAAGGATGACAAGCTGTTCCATTCTGGGATTGTCGATGGTTATATGCGATTTATATTTAAAAAAAAAAACTTAAAGTACGCGCTCTAGGACAGATAGCATGGCAAGGGCTCTGTACGGTGTTGAGCTGGGCCAGTTGGTACGACATCACTAAGTATAACAGCGTAGCAAAAGACACGGACGACAGCATGACAGAGCGCTTGTGTCGTGCTCCTCTGATCGTCCGTGTCCTTTGCTGCGGTGTTATATTTAGTTACATTGTATGTGTAGAGATCAGTAGACGAGGTGACGAAGAGAGTTATAAGTCTATAAAATGAACCTGCGAAAAGTACATATTGTGAAACGCGCATAACCGAGCTATCTTTCTACGCGCTTCGAGTGACGGAATACCAATACCCTGTTTCATTGCTGTCACACTTGCAAGCCTGGAATAATCAGAATATTTTGAGCTGCTTCTAATTCTCTAATGAGCGTCTCTTGATACCAGTTCCATATACGCGCAGTGTATCCTGGTTCGGTCAGCACAAAATTTTCATAGGTCATTTGTTTCACTTCGATTGAGACACACTTACATTTCCAGAGATTACGTTTGCATGTATATCCATGTTTTCATAGAGATTAAGTTTCCGTGTTTTTAATACTTTCATGCTTTTCGGTGTGTAATTTCATTTCAGTGGGATTCCATACCTCCTTTCTTCGATCTCGCAGGTTGAAAACTCGAATTTGAGGCATATATTTGACCAAGAATAACACTAATTCCGAGGAACACATTTTGAGAACCACAATTCACCTAATCTTACAAGCTTTATGTTTTTTTTATTTTCCTTCATTTCAGACTTCCCCTGACATGAAAGATCTGTTTGCCTCTTTCACGGTAAGCTGGTGCCGCTAGTGTAAGCTCAGCTGTCGCAAGGACAGCAGTACTGTTTTTTGATATAACCGGAGGTGAATCTACGGGGAGGATGGGGAGCGGATCTCCTGATCCCCTCAATTTTCGTCGTCACTGCGTGTTTCAATTGATAGTAGGCAGTGTATGCAGTGCACTGTCCCATAATAGATCCCTCCCCCTCAGAAAAATATTGGATCCGCCCCTAGATACAACTACAACACTGTGGTTGTCTAATGGAGACCCAGAGGCCCAGAGCTTTTGAAAAACGCCACTTTTATTGATATAGCTCACCTCACAAGCCCTCACACCACCTCCACTTCAATTATTTCATGTGGGACGGTGTACTTCTGGATTAGATATTCTTTACAATGTCTGTTCATGATTTTGCATCAATATGGTGATGATGTACTGACTTTTGTGCCCACAAGGCACCTACACATTAGTGTTGGCTAGTGACACCAATCTGAAATTGCGCAGAGGGCATAAATCATCAACAACCTAGCCTTCTAGGGTTGGTTGACATGGTGATGGTGTTCATGCCCGTTATTGTGTGATGTCGTAAAGTCATGCGGGTAGTGTTTGCCACCTGAACTACTTGCACAAATCAGTAGTAGGGAAGATAGTAACTGCTATATGGCAAGCTGCTTCGCGCAGAGGGACAGGCCACTTTTATGCCAATACCTATGTCCCACTGGTAGTGTCCGGCACTGTGCACTAGCTCATCTGGGAGTCTTCAAGGCACATGTACTACTCATCTATACATTCTAAGTGAAAAATGTAGTAAATATGGACACCACAATGGGAGCAGCCTTCCATAAGCCTTGATCTGAAGTGTGTTGCCATCCAGAAGTGTACCCCATATGTTGGTGTACTATCACAAAGAGAGAACCTTTATTCGATTCTTCACTAAATTTTTCAGGAATAGAGATATAATAGATCATTCCGCAGAACGTCATTTGCCGTGGGGCCTGTTGCAGAAAGGAAATTCAAAAGGAGCGTTCTACCGGTGACCATAACTCAGGGTTGTAAACGATGGATAGCTGATATGTGGCTCTAATTTAACTCCTTCTTGAAGCAGATTTTAAAGATTCGACAGCTTTAACGTTGTTCAAGCCTAACATTGTTCATATATACACAGGTAGTGCACCATGAAAAAGATCAATGAATAACGAGACAGCGCTATGTCGCAGGCAGTGATTCAAATATTAGAAGGATAAATACATCACGGTTAACACCACAACAACTTCTCGAATGCGCAGAGCTATCACTTACTAACGTGCATATTCGGTCTTTCAGGATTGCATGGGTATATTCTCAATGGCAACGGACAGCCACTACCTCCTTTAAGGATACCTAAGAACGTCGTACAGCTGCTGTCGTGCCTTGAGAACACCATATTCATGCACAATAAATGTTTACGATCGGCACGTGACTGAATTTCAGTATGCACAAGCCACCATGCAAAATAGAAGCATTTCTGTAAGACATTATCACGGTGTGTAGATACTGTGGCAACACGGGATACATGATTGTCTGCTGGCTGTGAGCAATCGTTACTGACCTCAATGCCATGAGTAAGAACCCCAACAACACAAGGCTGTCCTATGGATATCCGCTGTACATCATAAGTTGGTTGGAATATCCTGGGTATAACGAGTTTCGTCCGATATATGTACGCTCACAGGTCCAAGTGAGAAAAACAAGGAGTCCTCTTTGACGTCCGACAAACATCCGACCCAACAACACCCGACTCTCCTAGGGATATCCGATGTACGTCTGCAGGTGGATGTTGCGATATCCTGGTGATAACGAGTTTTTAGTCCAATATATGTACGCTCACATGTCCAAGTGAGAGAAAGAGTCTTCTGAGACGTCCGAAAAATATCCATAGGGACGTTAAGCGGACGCGGGAGGAACGTTTTATGGACATTTCTTCAAACGAATGCTCCTATAAAGCAGACATAACATATTCTCAATTTTAAAGTACACATACTATATTACTAATGGGAATAATTTAATTAATCAAACAAAATTGCTGCACTACATTAAATTAATGGTCAACACAGTAAATGCTATGCCCAGAACCTTGCGGACTTCTCCAACGGTAGAGCCCCTCAATTTCTCGGCTCTCCTCGCTCGTTGTTCGCTTTGTGTCGGTTCGCTGACGTATTGACTTGCCAAGTTCGAATATTGCAAAAAGCACCACTATGTTGGTTCTTTGATGTTTCCGAAAAAGGAAAGGCGCGTTTATAGGGTACAATAACCTTAGGGGAGGGGGGATTATACTATCACAGCTACCATCACCTTTTCTTGCCTGTTATATTGCGAAACTGATGAAATTCAAGATTCCGGTTTTAGCCACGGCATGTTGTCCCTTAATTCAGAACTGTCGATCCACATTAATGGTGCAAAACATACTAGTTCCACTAAATATGACGCATCCGGCGCTTGAATCTCATAGAGAAAAAAAAAACGATGTCAGGGGCAAGCAGAGCAGAAAAACTGGATGTCTGTCGGACGTCCCAGAGGACTCCTTTCTCCACTTGGACCTGTGAGCGAACAGATATGTCAGACAAAACTCGTTATCCCCAGGATAGTCCAACATCCAGCTTCAGACCTACGTCGGATATCCTCAGGACTTCCATATGTTGTCGGGGCATATAGATCACCGCGCAAGTCCATTTCTGGATATCTGCATATCATTTCCGCACGTTATTTTCTTCATCCACGTTGGATATCAGAGGGATATCTATTCGACAGACGAATATGACCACGGACGCTAAAACATTAATCGTACATCCAGTGGATATTCGGTGTTGTTGCAGAACACTTGTAATATAGAGACACTGGACACGCGTCAAGTAGTGGTTCTACCAGACGTGCTCTGTGTACTATGTCCCTCATATATTCCTGTGCGTCTACTGAAGCGAGCGCGAAACGCGCCCAGGCGAAGTTTCCAAGGCTGCCCATTGGTTTTCCGTCCTCTCCTTCCTCCATACGTCACGGAGCAGGAGCAGCACTTACGAGCTCCAACCTGCAAGCTGAAGCATGAGAGTTCATCAAGAGCGCCATGCACACGAAAGGCAGCAACATCGTTTAGTAAAAAATTACTGCAGAAATCGCCGTGTTGATTGTCATTGAGATGCGATAGCATTTAAGAGCTCATTGCGGGCATTCTCCGACGATGGACAGTAGAGGCCTGTCAAGACTGAAGTAGCTGACGTACTTGGCCACCACTACCTCGTCTGTGCTCTTGGCAAATACACAATCTATAACACTTTCTGGATGGGTTGTGATAATTTATTGTCACTGACTACTCGAAGCTTTCCTTCATAAAGCCCACGAACCAGCTGTTCTGGGTCATCTATTGTCGATGTTGAAGTCTCCCATGACAATCACGGGCATGTTGTGTTCCTTCAAGTTTTCTACAAAGGTGTTGTTTGCTGAGTAACTTCTTGATCTTGCCTTTAGGGGATCCCCATGTAGTGTATACCAGTACAGTGAGGGTGGGGGTTATCCACATATAGTCCACTTCTAATAACTTTGCCAATTATACAGGTGGTTGGTGTGGTACAGACAGCATCCCAATGAAGGCTACTGAGGGATGCTCATGTGTTTTCTGCAGTGGATAGTATGCAGCTACCCTATTCCCAGATCAGGAGGGACAGCACACTCCTCCCTCTCGTGTACCACCACCACATTACCCCTTATTTTCATCCTTCCCTCTATTTCCTTGCTTAGCTGCACCGAGCCCCCACCCACCAGCAGGCTGACTGCACCTCCAACAAACACCATTCCCCCGTTTCTACGACGCATACACATATGACGCACAAAAATATACAGGGTGTCCCAGCTAAATGCGAACATATTATATATATATATATATATCATGTTTTCCGAGATGAAATCAATTACAATATAGCACATGCTGAAGAGCATTCCTTAGGAGGGCACCAGCAAACTCCTAGGACAATTTCTTAATTAACTTTCAATAGTTAACTTTTTAGTTATAAAAGCTACGAAGTTGTCCCAATGAGAACATCTATTCCTTTCGGTCGCCTGATATCGTAGCCGTTTTCAGAACAAAAATCCGTTCTATAGATCGTCCGCAAAAAATTCGTGAAGGAACACCATTTTTTCTTTATTTTGTTCATTGGGCGCATCTTCGGAGATGCGTCTTTCCTTCACCCCCAATGTGAGAGGGTCGAAAGAGCACACTATCGCCTCTTGCGTCCTGGAAAACGATTAAAAGGAAACAGAAATTGACACCCAAGATAAGGGCAGTTCCAATAAAGTCACCCGATACATTGCTCCTTCACCCTCTCACATTGGGGGTGAAGGAAAGACGCGTAAGTGATACTTACGTGAATAATGAATTAGTTAATAATTAACGAATTAATTAGTGGACTAGCCATTTAAATTAGTTAACGTAGTTGTCATTCAATTCATTACTAACTGTTCATTAATTGACCTATTAATTAGTTAATTAATCAATTGAGTCCCCCTATTCCGTCACAATCCTTACAAACTATTCGCTAATTACTGAATGAATAATCACGCTACTTATAATTAAGTGGCTAATTAGGTGCCAATAAATTAAAGATGTAACTTAGTACCAGCGCACAAATATCAGTTTTGCGTAAATCTTGCGTCTTCTTTTGCTCGTGTACAATAGCCTGCATAAAGGATTTCATATCTTTTTTATAAATTTACCCGCCTGGCAAGCTCGTCGCTTTTGCTCGCTCATGTGACCAAAAATGCAACCAGCAAAAACGCTTTCTAGCTGTCTCCAGACGAAAACCCAAGCAGCACAATGTACTGAAAGTCGGGTGCAATAGGGGTGGACAGGTAGGTAGAAGGCCTTGAACAGACTCGTGAAACTAAATCATTGATATGACACATACCGTCCACCCCTATTGCACTCGACTTTCAGTACATTGTGCTGCCTGCGAAGAGACAGATAAGCGACGTCGCTACCCAAGCAGCAAAATGTACTGAAAGTCGAGTGCAGTGGGGGTGGACGGGTAGGTGGATGGCCTTGAACAGGCTCGTGAAACAAAAGTACTCTGATAAGACGAATACCGACCACCCCTATTGCACTCGACTTTCAGTACATTGTGCTGCTTGGGTATCACCTTTTGTTTTTCTCCTTGAGCTGTGCCTTTCGCAGAGCCCGAGCGCTGATAACAGCGACTGGAACAGAATATCGCAATTCATCATACCCCAATTTTTTATGCAAGCTTAACTTTCAGAAAACAGCTCGATCTCCAGGCTGTGAACACGCATCTTGTCAGTTTTGCGTTGGAATTGATGAAGTGCGCAGCGGAGTGCATTATAATGTGGTGATACGCACTGAGATAAACGTACGAAACCATTGCATTTGGTTATGATTAGAGCTCGGTATTAAACATTTACACGTCGAAACGTTTAAACGTTTTCTTAAGAAACGCGTTTTGTAACACGTTTGAACGCGTTCTGTTAGATATACTCGTTATACGTTCAACAGCACGTATACGTATTTAAACGTTTTCCCAGGATACGTTAAAAACATTGCAGAAGCAGTAACCCAGTGCAGGGGATGAAAAATTGGGACGGACGACAAGGTACTAACTAGCAACCACAGTTTACTTAGACGACAAGACACACAATGACACTAAACACAGGCACGGTTCAAACGAACCCGTCAGAAACCAGTAAAACTTGTTCGGCTGCATCGCTTAATTAACATCGATAAAATTTTTCACCTTGTCGGTTAGTGTTACAGACGTGGAGCTGACACACATTTTTCCTGCTTTCGTAATTTCAAGCGCTTCTAAATACATTAACGCCCAACCCTCTTTGATCTATGTAACACCGCAGTTTTGTTCCCCCTCCCCCAGCCACCGCGGTTAATCCAAATGCCTTCCCAGGGGAAGGTCCAGACACTTTTGCCGGCTGACGCGCTCCATTAATGTAATGTTAACACACCTTGATGTCTGGCCGATATAAACCCTCCCACATTTTAGAGGTACACAATAGTTCAATAGTTCAATAGTTTATTGAAAACATCAAAAACGTACATATAAGCAAATAAAGGACCGAGAGGGCAGGCCCAGTAAATCGGTCCTTATAAAATAATCAGTGATGCATAAAATGAACGTGTGGGGAAACATTATTACACGTAAAAATTACATTCGTCGTTACATAAGACAGCACTACATGCTACAACATATTATTATACATATTACAATGCTGCTATAAGAAGAAAAAAGGAAATAAAATAGAAAAAAGAAAACATATGTCAGTGTCAGCTAAGGATTAATACAAGGAAATGTGAACAGTAGACCGGACTAGTCTCATTGTCAGGACCCGTGACGGATGTGCTATGTGTCGCGAAAATACATTTTACAATGGCGTTTAAATAATTGGAAGCTACCTAACGAGCGTATGGAAATCGGAAGACTGTTCCAAAGGCGAGCACCGAAAGATGAAAGAGAAAAAAACCCGTAGTTAGTACGATATGTTGGACATTGAAGTGATAAGAGCTGATTTCTGAGAGGGTAAGGCGTGGCGAGATGCCGGAGCTGCATCTGATATCTAACAGAAGATCCGTAGAATGCGTCATGCATCAGTTGATAGACTTTATATCTCAGAAGATTAGATATGGTTGGAACACCTAACTCAGAAAAGGCAAAAGACACCGATTCCCTGGGACCAATGAAAAGAATAGTGCGTAAGGCCCTTTTCTGTGCCATGTACAAGGGATCAAGGTTGGAAGGATAAGTGAGACCGTAAACCTCTATGCCATAACTAATGTGTGAATGAATGAGGGCATAATACACAGTTAACAATGTATTAGAGGTCGCGAGGTGCCGAAGCTTGGATAGTGCGAACAAACCTCCCGCAATTTTAAGACGAACAAGATCAATGTGATGATGCCAACTCAAGTTTTCATGTAGAACGAGGCCCAGGAAACGAACAGAGGGAACACGAGTAAGAACGTGACTGCCTAGCGAAATTTGATTATCATCTAGGACGACGCGCTTTTCAGGGGAATGAAAGACAACGTAGCATGACTTATCGAGATTAGCAGCTAATCTGTTCGATAACAACCAGTGATGAAGTTTACCAAGAACAAGGTTCGCTTTATGGAAGAGTGAAGCAAGCGTTTCACCTTCCACAAATATGTTCGTGTCGTCAGCGTAGAGAAAGCTGGTAGTGTTTAAATAATCTGGCAGATCGTTAATGTAAACAAGAAAGAGAAAGGGGCCAAGAATGGAACCCTGTGGGACGCCTGTGGACAAGGAACCCAAACGAGATTTGGTGCCATCCTGTTGGACAAACTGTTTCCTGTTGTGCAGAAAGTCCAGAAGCAGCCTGAGTGGCGTGCCTCTCACACCATATCTATGTAATTTTTGGAAGAGTATCTCATGGGTAATTAGATCAAAGGCCTTCGTTAAGTCAATAAAAATGCCCATGGTTAAAAGCTTTGCCTCGATGTTCATTCTAATTTTTTCTGTCGCATGTGCTAGGGCTAGTACTGTTGACCTATTTTTGCGAAATCCATATTGAGAGCAGCTAAATAGATTATTTGCTTCGAAAAAACATTCAAGACGCGCCAGGATTATTTTTTCTAATACTTTGCTAATCGGCGACAGCAGTGAAATGGGCCTGTAGTTGGATGTTGCTGTGCTGTCTCCTTTTTTAAATATAGGTAGAACTTTTGCAATTTTCAGTTCTTCTGGGAAAACACCCTGTTCCAGTCACTCATTGAACAATTTCGCAAGAGGCTCAGCAAGAAGATGACAAAGTCTCTTAAGGACCTCGGGGGAAATTTCATCGTACCCAGTTGACTTCAGCGGTTTTAGCCCTTGTATAACCGAAGTAACTTCTGATATACTCGTTGGTGCCATAAAAAAGGAGGCGGGGTTGAATAAAGGAAGCGGAACACTAAGATTAGATACGTTACCCGGGCACACACGTGTAGAAACGTTGCAAAAGTAATCGTTGAATACATTGACGATATCACTTTGCGTAGTCGCAGGAGCCCCATTGTGCTTAAGTAGGCGCGCACCTTTAGTATCAACATTGTTTTTCCTACATAAAGCAGAGTTTATCGTACGCCAGAGACGCTTTGGATCACCTGCCGAGTGACTGATAGCAGATGCAAAGTGACGTTGTTTTGCAGTCTTTATTATGCTTTTAAGAACGTTGTTGTACCTAGAGTACCTTGCTCGAAGGTTACTGTTCAATGGGGACAATCTTAATTTACGGTACAGATTGTTCTTGCGCTTTATGCTTCGGAAAATTCCTTTGGTTATCCAGGGTTGTCTTATCGTTGCACGTCGACTTTGCACAACACAATAAACAGCTGCCACAGAACAATCTACATAAGTATTCACATGGTTGATTTGACACACAGTTCTTACTTCCTTATTTACATTTTTCATAATGCTAGATAAGTTCCAACCTTTCTTAAACTGCACCACTCCGAAATTGCGATTTCTTTCATTTTCGTCACTTGAACCCTCTTTCCCGAACTTAGTTAACATCCTCCCAACCACATCTTGAACAGCACACTCCGGGTATCCCGCTTGCTCTAATCTCACCAATTGGCCCAAACAGCTGTTCAACACCTTATGCACACACGACTTTTTTAATGCAGCCCCAGGAACATTTTCTGCGACCGCATTTTTTACAGATTTTGAAATGGAGGATTCAAAAGGCATTAGCGGTTTCCGGCACCTTTGTTTGTATTCCCAGCAGATGCCCCTCTCATGACACTCAATTTCAATATCTAAAGACTGAATGACACCTTTCACCAACTCCTCCAAAGTGAACATCAAACCCTTCCCCAGCTTATTAAACAATTCTAACAAAAGAGCGCCATTCACATTCTCCGTGGTCCCTATCAAAAAATCATCGCCGTACCTAAATATTTTCTTTACTCCCAATCCTTCCTTTTCAACCTCTGATAGAACTAAGCGGTCGAACTCCCAGATCAACCAGCCCGGTACCTCGCACTCTTCAGTACGTTTAAACGTTTTCGTTTGCATAAACACACAGCGGCACGTATACGTATATAAACGTTTTCGTAAGAAACTTTTATCATAAAGAAGTGAACTGCAAATTTTCGGCATGGCCGAGTGGGCTAAGGCGTCCGCTCGTTGGTGGTAACCAAGGTCGTGCTGAAGACTGGGAGGTGGTGGGTTCGAATCCTACCGCCGGCTGTGCTGTCTGAGGTTTTCCCTGGGTTTTCCGAAGACTTTCCAGACGAATGTCGGCACAGTTCCCCCTGAAGTCGGCCCAGGACGCATACTAACCCCCCTGTCCCCCACTCCTTCCTGCTATCCTCTCTCCGTCTGTCCACATCTGTACGTCGCTCATAGCCACAGTTGCTTCGCGGCGCTAACACCCAATCAATCAAAAAAAAAAAAGAACTGCAAATTTTCGGTTTTTTTTCCTTTCCTCCTCTAAAGACTACAGCTTACTTTCCTTGAAAGACAGTGCAGGGTATCGTCAAGTGGCGTCAGTCACAACGAAGGGCGCATTTTATTCCGTTTCCTTGGTGGTTAATAGACCGTTGCCACGACCCCGTTCGCCAGCGTACACCGAACTCCGCTCCGCGTTCACTCATGGCATTGGGATCGCTGACACTCCAAAAACGGAGCTTTATCTCATCAACATTGTCCGGCAGAATTACAATTCTGCGTGTTATCCTTTTCACCATCCCAATTTGTTCATAACGGGAGGTGTACGGCTGTTTGTGGGAATTCGCGTTAGTGCATGAAGCCACAAAAGTCGTGCTCGTCTTTTTTTTTTCCCACTCTCGTGCAAGAATGATATAAATCGGGACAGTGATTTCTTTTTAATGCGTAACTGGCAAATGTTCTGGTTTTAGAGTGCAGTAGGGTAATTCCATTATAAATCGACCAAGGTCCGCCGATGACATGTTTTGATTTCAGTGAAAAAAATATATGTTGGAAACGACCTCAAGTGAAGACGAAAGCAGATTCCCGGAGCTTCCTACGATCAACCAGTCCACAGATGGAGAGGGGGTAAGGTGGCGCCGTCTTCGCGACGTGATTTTTTCTCGCGACTTTGTAGCCTTACTTATGCTATTTCATTCGCGTCACAGCCCTCATCGCTAGCACACGTAAAGTCTGGGCACTCTAGTATACCTGTACGGAGTGAAAACAGTGTCACTTTAAAGGGACGCTGAAGAAAAAATGCCAAAGTCAGCAGATATGACAAAAATTGCACATTTTTTAGCGATAGCATAGCTCTTCGACGGCAGGTCAGATATACGTAAATGAAGTATGCCTTTAATGTGCAATCTTTCCTCTATCGTTCAATATATAGTAAACCATTTTAGCCCGTTTCATTGCCGAAAGAGATGCTTCAACGCTGGTTATCATCAGACGGGACGCGCGGTTTTCTGTGATAGTTCCGTCTCACCCTTGCGAATTTTCCTCCCCACCTGCCTGTGCGTAATGTTTCCCTGATTGCGCATGTGATGTTAGGGGAAGCCCTCTCTTTAGGAGCGCCTGTCCAGATTTTCTGCCCATGGCGGTAAAAATGGAGGAGCTGGGTCGTGGTCATGAACGCGGAATGGGTGAACTTTGTCATTTTATTGCGGCTTTCTCTACAGGGTAACTACACTGACGTATATTGATGACATAAAGTAAGACCAACGAAACATCACTGCGTTGAGAAACTGATCGGTGCTTCCTTTCATATTCCGGGGATGCCATCAGGGCGCTCGTCGTGGAAATAGGGCGGGTATGTCGATGGTTCATGCAGCTCTTTGCGCATAACTTGCGATCATCACCTTCATTTTGATATGTTGTCATGGGATTCAAATAAGGGCCTTCCAGACCCTCACTGGGGGGAGGGGGATCTTTCTCGAATGACGTAGAGGAGGGGGAAGGGGTACGGACATGTCTGTTCCGGATTACCTTAGGGCGAGGGAAGAGGGATAATGATCGTGATAATGAAAAATGTGCATACCACTGTCACATCTCTTCTCAGCTGTACCACCGGATGACAGCTTGCAATGACCTTCAGAGTGACGCACCACATCGATGCATGGTTCTTCCCGAGTGCATAACAAAAAGCGTGTTGCTCATGGAATAAATCATTCAATGCTCAAGAACGAGCTATTTGGGCCTTGCTATTTGCCCCAGTTTTTTTTGCAACACCCCCTTGCTTGGCATTCTGGATAAACCAACAGCACCCTACTGTCTGTTTTGGAAAGAAGTTACTGCACGAAGGCGCAGCAAGTCAGACAAATGCTATGCAAGGCCTATATTACCCACCTGTCGTAAGTGAATAAAACTGCAGCATAGAAAGCATCGTAAAGCGTCGTTGTAGGTACTATGCCGCAAGCAAGTTAACCCTACGAAAATCTTTGGTTTCGTACCTATGTCCGTCAAATACGTATCGCCGTATGTTCATGCTGCTTGTATTCGAATACTATGTTCATTAAACGCGCGTTCGGTCACTCCTGCCATTCCCTGCCTCCATGCCCCCGCCCGCAGTCAACAACCATTGAGCCCCCGTGTCCTGTTTTGACAGAACGTAGCCATTATATCGAAGAACTATGATCTGAACATTTTTGATGTAAGTATGTTATATGGGTGCGCAGCAATAATAAAAAAAGCAATTTTTAAAAACTTCCAGTGCCGAAAGGGTTAGCTGCGGGAAAGCGTGCTGTATAGCTGGTGAGAAAAAAGCCACGACCTCCTGTAGTCATGTGATACTGTGGTATCCCTTTCCGGCTGTTGAGCGGCGGTAAACACGGAAGTGACTACACGTCGGAGTGAACAGAAACTTTACTAAGGAGAATAATGTGCGTGCGCAAGCACGCGTATGCAGGTGCAGGTTTGTTTTACTCCTGCTGTCATTATCGTCAGCCCAACACGCCCCCTCGACAACGACCTACCGCAGGTCCGCATCTTTCCTTGTCGGAAGCAATAAAGTAGTTCCCGAGGTGCGTATTCCTCTCACCAATGCCTGGTGACCTGGTGTGGTACATGTGACTACTCGCGAACAGGCATTGCTGTGTCGAGAATGCTTTCTCCTTGTAACTTTCCACTGGAGCACAGCGACTACCTTGCACATACTTTCCGCCATGACCTGCCACTTTGACAGCTTTGTGTCCCTTGTCTCCAGCAACGGTGTCAAATTCAACCATCTACCCCTGAGCTACGCTGCGTTTCACCTTCTGCGTTGTTTCTGGTGATGGCCGTCTGATGAACAAAGATATCCTCGTGGGTGTCATTCCAGTGGATGAATCCATAGCCGTTCCTCATGCTGAACCACTTGACGACCCCGAGCACCCTCTTGGCGAGCAGACTTTCCGCATTGACCGATTTGCTATTGCCACTTCTCGCCCGTAGTCCACGGTGACTGGATGCTCGAGTGAGTTCCCCCATGGCACTGCCGATCACAAGCCGGTAGAGATCATCATCTAGGTAACCGGTTACTACTGACCGCCCACTGTGAGTAACTGTGCCGCGACCCCTGCAGAAGGTCAGGTTGCGTCAACTTGTTGACGGAAAGCAAACTATGCTTCCTAGAGACGGGACATACAGAACATTTCCAGTAGGAACCTTTCTGCATGCGTCCCCTGACTTGCAGTAGAGGAATCCCTCGCTTACCGCTTCGACAGATAAGCACTGACCACGGCCACGGAGAAACTTTCGATGAAAAAATTCCGGTCGTTGCACATGTGACTCGTTGCGCCTGAGTGAGTATACCATGCGGTATTTCTAGAATTAGCCCCTATAGTAGAAAAGCAACGTCAGAAGACGACCGGTCACCTGACGCAGCAACACTCGCCCTTTGCCTAGTGGACTGTTTGGGAAACGACACCTTCCCGTTTCTCCGTGCGGGACAGTTTCTCTTGACATGACCCAACTTCTTGCAATAATAACACTGCCTGTCAGCACCTGGGGCCTTCTGCGCCCCACACGCTTCGATTCGCAGCGCCGTCTCAGGATTAGGTGTTCCTACCAAGGTATCCTGCTTTCATTTGTACTCGTATGCTAGCTTGCCTTTAACGTATTCGAGCGTTAGTTCTTCATCCGGACGAGCATCAAGTGTTGTCACGAGTGCCTCGTAGGTCTCAGGAAGACCGCCAAGGAGTAATGCAGCTACCTGGAAAACCGTAGTCTCCTGTCCAATCCCTCCGAGCCGTTCCATCAGTTCCAAGGTGCGCCGGACGTAACTATGCATGTCCTCCTCTGTACGGAGACGTGACTGATACAGTTTCCTCAGTAGGTAGAGCTTGTTGCTGAGGTTTGCCCGCTCGTGTACCTTCCGTAGCGCTTCCCACATCTTTCGTGCAGTCGTACACTTGCAGAAATGGACAATCGGGCTGTCCTCGATACTCAAGAGCATAGATCGAGAAGTTACACGTCAAAAAGAACTCGTTACGAGTTAAGTTATCGTGTGAAAAATGTAACTAACGAAGTTCTTCAGCCTGAAATGTAAGTCGCAGTTACGGAGTTACTTTAAAAAAAGAACGAGTTACTTCCATGTTACTTCGGACACAAAATAGCACTACACAGGTCCAGCGCGCGTGAGCAGTTAAACCTTGAGTGCCTGCGGAGGAGTGCAACACGCTTAGATCGTTTTCGTTTATGTCCAACGATTCGAACGATTGGCATCTTACTCCCTGTGGGCGCACAATGGTTCAGCTTCATTTCAATGGCAGAGGTTCTTACTTCCTGAATAGAATACTGTCATTGACTGAATATCACGTTTTATGGCACAAGATGCCATGAAAGAACCGGAGAGACGGCAAGAAAATATGCGGACGTGAGTGAAAAGCGAATTAAAAGTAACTTGGAACTTAGCATAAGTTACATTGGCAAAGTTACCTGAAAAAAGAAACGAGTTCCTCCGAAAGTTACCACGGCGCAAAAGAACCGAGTTAAGTTACAAGTTACCAAAAAAAGGAACTTACTTACAGTAATGAGTTACTTGTAACGAGTTACCTCGAACTCTGCTCAAGAAAGATTGTACTCTGTGCCTTTTTGTCACACGCGATCCAGGACGCCGTCGGGGATTCCGGACCCGCTTCCTCCACGTACGCCCAAGTTCCTTCCCGTACCAGTAGCATCTTGACTTTGAATTTCCACGCCTTGTAGTTCGCGTCGGTAGTACTGCGGTAGTACGTGTCGTAGTACTGCGAACTCCGCCATCCTTGATCGAAGGCAGCCCGCCGTCTAGACCCAAGACCGTCCGCCCTATGCCTCCAACACCCAGTAGGCTTCTAGGCCCATAACCTGTTGAGCAGCAATAAACACCGGAAGCGACTACACGTCGAAGTGAACAGGAACTTTACTAATAAGAACAGTGTGCGTGAGCAAGCACGCGTGTGCAGGTGCAGGTTTGTTTTACTCCTGCTGTCCAACACCGGCTGGCACCGAGACGCACAAGAATAGAAAACAATATCGATTTGTTTGCAATTGTGATGTCAGTAGTAGTCGTCGATCTTCTTTCCTAGACAAGTCTGCAAAAACGAAGAGGTTTGGGTTTAGAGAGACAGTCAGCAGTTTGGTCTCTGGGTATTTCTCAATTTCGTTCGATTTCGTGCATGCTCCGGTCTAAGCTTAAAATGTGTCTGTTTCTTTCTTGTAACGAATAATCTTTTGTAAGGGCGCCGCACTCAAAACTCCTAAAGCATCATTTTATGCAGACGTAACTACATGTCAGAGTGGTGCGATGAAAGCCCCTCATCTCACGTTTTCAATCAGATTTTTTTTTCGTGATTTACCATTAAAAATTCAAAAGTTACATTGAAATTACGTGATTCCAGTGACTGATTTTGCGCGTTCTACCACATTTGAGTTGTCGTGAGAAAGATGTCGAAATTCGAAAACAGCCCAACCATCTGAGGTGAGTATTGTGGTATCGGCAAGTATAGTGGTATATAGTAGTATACAGGAGTAACTCTTACTGCCGAACCCCCGACGTAGTGCCTTATTGACGATACATACGCATGACAGTAGCCGAGACAAAAGGCAAGAACGAAAAGGGAAATAATCGGTGACATTATGTTGCAGCATATCAAACATCAAATCTACTGAGGACTGGCTTTAGCAATCCATTTTCTGACTCGTGCACCAATTTCAGGTATAACACAGCTGGCACTATAGCTGTCACTCGTTCGAGCCAAATTTGAGCCAACCAAAACTTGTACGGTTACGCAACTAGCAACCAACACCACCGGCTGTGCTCAAGAATCTAGTAGGAGGACCTAACAGAAAATCCATGTGATAACATATATACACCGCAGGTACTCACCGCATAATCATTCAGCATCGACTTGTATGCGGGGCCTATCCCAGTATTGTTGTGAATGGTGCTCTGCGACAAAATCAAAAGGTGGTGCATTCCTATTAACGTTCCATTAGTTGCCACTTTCTCAATGGTTCTGCGTTCATCGAGCGCCTCTTTCCATCCGAACCATTTGTTTTGCGGCTTTCGAGTACCATTTATACCATATGCCATGGAACTGTCATGGAAATTTCGCGCGCAGAAAAGAAAGACGAGAAAAATAAGAAACTGCCTTGGATATACTTTCACCAAGCTTGTGTATAAGATCACTTTTGTGTCCATCGTATACGGCTCCTTGAGCTACGGCGCCCCTTATGCAACGTACTATGTCTGATATCGAATACTGAAGGGTGCAACGAGAAATCGTACTGCTCTGCCTCATTCCGTCCCCATTCCAAAGCGAAATTTGCGTATCAGTAGTGAGTACACTTCGGGACGAACCTTGCATCATCAACGCAGGAGCTCGTAGCAGTATAGCATTTATATTAGAGTGTGAGGCTTTCCCTCCGTACGAAGCAACTGGCGACGACAAGACAACAGTTAGAGAGCAGACGGCAAGAAGCAGGTAGGTTTAGTGAGCAACCACTGCAACAGATAGTACAATAAGGTCGAAAGTGGAACTGTTTCAACTTACCGAAGAAACGTAATCCCGCATGCAGTGAATGTAGTCCGTGAACTATAATAATAAGAATGCATACAGTGAGTTGCATTGGGTCTTTCTACGTACGATGGAAGTCGCTCGACCAGCGGCGTAGCGAGGGTCACCCATTCCATTCCGAGGAATGGAGATTTGTGATAATTCCATTCCTTTCAATTCCTTGGAATGAAAAGGTATGGCCAATTCCCACTCCTGGAATGGCTTGGCAACCCCATTCAACTCCTCTACTTCCATCAATAAAAGAAAGGGGACCGGTAACCGTGCTGGGTAGCCCAGCAGTGCTATAGAGGAGATTGACATTACCCATCACGAAAAAAGCAAAAAGACAAGGTTATTTCGCCCTTGACCGTGTGGCACCCAGACCAGTCCATTCCAATTCCATTCCGCCTGCGAAAAAATGCCTAATTCCATTCCGTTCCTAGGACAGTTTCCGCCATTTCATTCCAATTCCATTCCGGGCTCTGATAAATTTGGAATGATTCTGGAATCATTCCAACCCCAGAGTGGCAACTTCGCAACCCTGTTAGATACACCATCTGCTCGTTGGTACAAACTCCACGATTATGGCAAAGACTGCGAGGTGGTGGGGTCGAATCCCACCGCCAACTGTGGTATTTTAGCTTTTCTTTGCAGACCTTCGAGACGTATGTTCCCTGTGAAGGGGCCCAGGAGGCACACTAACCCCCTTGTTTCATTATCCTTCCTGTTGAGCTCTAGTTACCCATAGTTACCGTGTGCGGTACAAACAAGAAATTAGACGAAAGAAAGGTGTACCCGGAATAACGTCTACTGGTTTTCTCATTCCGGTGTGCTCGTGATCGTGGATTCTGCAAACGCGCTATCGCGTTACATATGCTGAGTTAATCCGTCCAGAAATGACCCATTTCTGTTACCTAAAGAAATGTAGTTTCATGCATGAGAGCTTGTTTCAAATAAATGAAAACGCTCCCAATCGTTTCATCCTTTTAACTTTTCTCTCGTTTTCTTCTTCTTCTTCTTTTTTAGATTTGTTCTTTCTATGGTGATTTAGCTTCCTTTGTAATCTGGCCTTAGTTAGCCGAGTCTCTGGCCCTAGTCTGGACAGCTGACCAATGAAAAGAGTAAGTGGCTCACAATGTAACCCTCTGGTTCGCCAGTGGCAAAATCATTCGCGAACCGTTCACTAAACTAAAAACGATTCATTAAAACTCCCTATCGTCGGAACATGACCAGTGAATATGACGTCACAAACATCAGTAATTCGGTTACGGGCTTTCTGAAGAAGTTGAGGGGCTTCTCGAGGGCGTGCAGATCACAGGCGAGGTCTGCTACGATCAGCGGAAGAACGCTGTTACACGTGTTACACGTGTTGCACAATACACCGCAGCCACAAAGGAAAAAATTATGAAGGGGACCTTCAGTAATACTTCTATCTCAAGATCTGCGCATGAGTGCGACATACCTTTCTGGTAGCAACGCACCCAATGAAGTCATCTTCTTTTGTGCAGAACTTGTGCATGTTGCGGAAGATTGGCTGTAAAGGAGCATTTTCTTTTTGCTGCCGATATGCGAGCTGGAGAATCTCGATATGGGTCCATGTATATCGACACACATAAATTTAGCGTATCGGAAGCACGCTAAGAAATCGATACGATAAAGGAAGCTGCCTAATCCAAGCACAAGCAATCCACTAAAAAGAAGTAGCGCAGTTGGCTCTTCGTGTTTTCGAAATCCTTATGGAGAACGTCTTCCGATCTACTAAAATTCGCTATTACAGACTGCGCTTACATCAATCTAACAGAAGTGCATCGTAAGCACTTGTCGCACCTCCTCGCATCAATAATCATCGCCAGCGGATTGGTCAACATGACCTGGTGGAAGAGGATTCGCTTCGATATGTGGGTACGATGCGCTCCTGTCGCATTCAATTAAACGCGGCGTGTGTATAAGCCCTGTATTTCTGCGAAGCCGGATAAAATTCAGAAACTTACCAAATAAATGCTTTTCCACATGTCCTGTACGCCCTAGACAAAATTTATAACATGCATTTAGAATAGCGAATATGTATAAGACCCAAGGGAAACAAAAACATCTTTATGCTGTTGGCGAGTTGAAAAATACACGCTATTTCGAGCATCCCTGAAATTTCGTACGATTCATTGATTTTATGCCCTCTGAAGCAATACAGGAGTATGGTCATTTGCTGGCATACATTTATGGTCATACGATACACCGCGTGAAAGCGTGTAAACCCCGTCACTTCGGTCGACACATAGTGAGACTTTTACGAGTTATCTGGAGTGAATATAACGAAATATCTTACAAGACTGCCATCTAAACCGCCGATTTTCACGAACAGGGAGAAGAGACATCCACTTTCACTTCTGTTGATGAAAACACGAGGAGCTGTGGGGAGAGTGAAGTAAAGCACTTCGTGAAAATGGACCACACTTGCTTTTGCGGTAAGGCACTCAGATGTGCATTGCTTCATCGCTTTCTGTTATAATGTGCTTTCCTCACAGAGTACGAACGTTACCAAGTCCCATGCTGATATGAAGTGTCGATTACACTCTTCGCTATGACAGTGTGCCTCCACGCGTGAGAGGAGGTGAAGTGTAGAGAAACCACGTAAGAAAGCGTCTATGCACTCACAGGGCAGCATAAGTGGGTTTGCTCGTAGGCCTCGCTTGGAGGCGACAATGAGCTAAGCCGCACAAAATATATACAGTCGTGCCTCATTAATATGGGCCCCGTCAATATGGACAACTCGAATGGTAACGTCTGCTATGGCTCAAGCGGGACAATAGACGGCTCTTAAATTCTTTGAGGACAATGAGCAGCAGGCTCTACGCCTTGCCGACGTTTCGCTAATGCGCAACGAAGTATACCTTCAAGCGCACACTAATTCGGAAATTCTTTTCAATAAACCTTCAGCATTGTTTTTCTTATTTCCTTGGTATTCGATGATATGGGCGATTCGCTGTATGGACGACTTTGGTCAGGGATGAAAGTGTCCATATTAACGAGGAACGACTGTATATTTTTAGCGAGATTCGAAAAACGGAAATCTTACTGAAGTCCATGCTGAATGCGATAATGATTATTGTCCCCGATTCTGCCCTATGGAGTGGCTTATATGGAAATAATCTAAATCTACTCCGGAATGTTTTGGCCCCGAAGCCTTCAATTGGAATTTTAGTACAGTCGGAAGGGGGAGGGCTGTTTCTGTGCCGTCCATCTTGTCGTCGCCTGCACGCTCAGGTTTCTCAACATTGAAACTACCATGTGTACAGGACAATCCCTACAGGAATTTTCTGAATACATGCTGTAAATGAATGATGATAATAATGCACCTTTTCTGTCTTTTTTTTTTTTTTTTGGAGGGGGGGCTGTGAAAGGACGGCGAGTCAAAGGCTCGTGCTATGCGGAGCCGACACTTTCAACTGTAATTTCCACTATTAATATACGTATTTGATCCGCTCAGCTCGAGAAACAGGGCTTCACTCGTCCGGCTTCCACACAAGCACGTACGCCCCTTATTTATACTAATTAGCGCATGAGGAGCATGACTTCCATATTAACCCTGGAGAATACGCATAGACTGCAAGGTGCAACGGCAAATATTCTAACATATTTCTCTGTTTCACGGCTACAGCAGCCCTCGGAGAACAGCAGAGAGCGATTCACGCACAAGGAAAGGTCAT
Source organism: Ornithodoros turicata (assembly GCF_037126465.1). Lineage (NCBI taxonomy): Eukaryota > Metazoa > Arthropoda > Arachnida > Ixodida > Argasidae > Ornithodoros > Ornithodoros turicata. The sequence continues at coordinate 61,231,461 of NC_088201.1, read as the reverse complement.
TATGTGCATCATTCGGCGGAAACAGAAACAAAACATCAGATAACGCGAACAAGTGTACGAAAGAACGAAACAGCTATATATATCTTACATCGCTCATATACATCTCATCGCTCATATACAGCTCATATATACTTACATCGAATGCACTTCTTACTTGTTTTGAGGCCGTCCGTTGATACGCAAAGTGTAATAGCGAGCAAAACGAGCCGGGCGGCGCCGATCATCTTTGTTTTATAGGATTATGAGAACGAACGAATACCTACACAATCAGTCAACTCAAGGTAGTTATACACCACTATAAAATCGGAAGGTTTCGCCGTGCAAAAAAAGAGTAGATGCCACGTATACTAACACCTGTTGGAACTGACATGCATATAGAGTGAGCACGCGCCTGCCATTATTTTAATGACCGTTCGACGCAGTCCTTTTTTTTTAAGTCAGTGTTTGTGAGAAACACTTGCTTGAAAGGAAGACTTCAGGAAAGTTTTATTTTTCAAAATATACATAATAACGTCAACTTCGCAACATCGTTTTATGGATGTCTGCAGCGCAATTCTACAACGGTACAGGATGGCATCGCTAATAAATATTTTAAGGAATGTGCAAGCCGAGGGTGAACCCCTAAAAACCCCTATACATTTTTTTGGCAGAGAGAGGAACCCCACCCTAGGGCCGTACACTCTTAAAAATGAACTTCACCTCATAGCACGCTCCTAGCCAAACATCATCCCGAATGACAACGTTCTCGCCCCTGATTTGTTGAAAACGGGAGGAGGAGCCTATTTTGTGCCGTGCATAATGGCACAAAATAGGCTCCTCCTCCCGTTTTCAACAAATCAGGGGCGAGAACGTTGTCATTCGGGATGATGGTTGGCTAGGAGCGTGCTATGTGGTGAAGTTCATTTTTAAGAGTGTAGCGACGGGGGGGGGGGGGGGGGGCGCCGAACGGCAGGCCATGGCAGATTGTTTTCACAGTATAAAGCGGGAATGAAGAGAGTTGCATTTACGATCTCGGTAGTGCGATTGAGCGTTTTCTACGTTTACAGAGCTTCTGATGGCAGTGAGAGAGGGGGTGGGCGCTTCACGCTTACCCTGCCCCGGCCGCAAACTCGCCTCACAACAGCTCCTCCCCACCCCCTCCCCAACCTGGGACGTTGGCCAAGCCTCTCCTATGATGGCTAACCTTCCCTTTACCCCTTATCAAACAAACAAACACAAAGGACGACATGCTAAAACTCAGTAAGCAACAATGAAAGAAACATGCACAATGCCCGTTCTTTCATGAAACATAAATCTGTTTAATGTACTCTTCTCAGCATAAACGGTAAAACCCGCGTATAACGGCACACCATGTTACGATATACCTCGTGCAACGATCGTTTTTACTTTTTGAAGGATGTGTTGGCAACTGACGTGGTTACCGATGACTCCATTGAATGGGGCGCCACGAATGCCGCGGAACCGGACGAGAGACTTTATGCTCCGGTATGCTCCGGCTACCAGCTCCGGTGGCGCAGCGGTAACGCGTGCGCTTGGAGACTGGGAGGTCCGCGGTTCGAACCCGCGGGCCGGCTGTGCCGTGGTTTTTCCTGGGTTTCCCTCAGATGTGTAATAGGCGTATGCCGGCACAGTTCCCCTGAAGTCGGCCCATGGACGCAGCTATCCTCCCCCCGAGCGGATTCCGCTCGGTCTTCCACTTCACCCTTTCCTCTCCTCCTCTCCACCACCCTTCCCTTCCCGAGAAACATGCCGCCTAATCAGGCAGGCAGACCTCTCGGTTCCTCCCAACGACACTCCTCCTCCTCCTCCTCCTCAGACCTTATGGTATACACCTTGGGAGCCTCTGGTGTAGGTGACCATACGATGATGGCTATTGTTTCGAACCATCGTATCGCAATATCACAGGCAAGCAACGAGACAGAACGAAAATTAGTCGCGATGGCACTAGTTCGAGTTGGCGATAAACTTCACTGTATAATGAATGTTGTATGACGTTGCAGGCGTGGGAGAACTTGCCTCGAGTATGAGTGGATCTCTCCGTTGAGCAACTCTCGCGCACGTTTATCACATAGATATGAAAATTTGCAAAATCGAATACATGTAGGTACATACAAAACATACAAAATTAAATGATAATTAATATGAAGACCAATATAATTTTAACTATACACCCTGTCCCCCCACTCCTTCCTACTGTTCTCTATCCATCTGTCCACATCTGTACGGCGCTATAATATGGAACAAAAAATATATAATTTTACATCATTGTGCGCCAACCTTTTTGCAGTAGTTTCGCAAACCACTGACTCATCATATCATGACGCTTCCTTCTTTATTGCAATGTTGCACTAGGAAGTGTGCGAAACGAAATTCATGCGTGTACATCCCGGCAACATACCGCACCCCGATGGACGTGCGTCAGAAGCCGGATATTGAGATATCCTGGTTCGAACAGATAAAGCTCAGACTTGTATCACATTATGTTCGACATTGTACACGTTATACTTCAAAAACGACGAAGGGTTTGCTATCGATTGTATCACAATGATTGAGTGAAATCATACAGTGAAAAAAAAAAAAAAAAAGCGACACAGGCCGCAACTTGACTTTCTTTGAAATGTTCTTAAATGGAAAATGAGCACGTATAAGTCGCATGGAAGTTACTAAACAGTTTGCACACAACATTCACATCTGAAAGATCACTACCGAGGTTGTTGTAGCGTGTGCGGATTGTAGTTTTAAAATGCTTTATGGCTACTATTAAACGAGAAATGTGCTACAGATCTTTGAAGCAAGAACGAGCCTTCGTCGCTGTCGTCTTCGTTGCCGAACACCAGTATGCCTAATGTGTTGGTTGTGATGACAATGGTCAACACCACCACAATCTTCAGAACGAGTCCAGTCGCTATCTGTGCCGGAAACACATAAACAGAAAGTTAGAGACACTCTCATTTCTTTTTTTAATGCGATAGCATTATTGTGCTACCCTCTCAGGAATTTCTGTGATCTGCGCCGAAAACTCAGCTCGGACGATAGATAACGCCACGGGAATCGTGGGCGTAGAAGCGTTTATGGCAAGGTGTTTAAAGGGGCTATGAACCCTTCCAAGCTAGCCCGCCGACTGTGGTGGCTCCAAACGGCGATTTTAACTTGTTAGTTGTGACACCTTTTGTATATAGATGAATCTGATCCCCAATGACAACGTTCTTGCTCCTGATTTGTTGATAATGGGAGGTGGAGCCTATTATGTGGATCCGTTATGTACTGAATTATGGCTACAAAGTAGGCTCCGCCTCCCGTTTTCAACAAATCAGGGACGAGAACCTTGTCATTCGGGATGATGGTTGGCTAGGAGCGTGCCACGTAGTGAAGCTCATTTTTAAGAGTGTTTTATAAAGCAGAACGTTATGTGTACCTCCGCGTTGGCGTCTGATTGGGTGCTACAATTATTGAGATGACGTAACAATGTATAGAGGTATTTGTATGGCGGTGCGTCTACTCGCCCGTATCCGGAAAAAAAGTGTGTTTTTGTATCAACGCTGCACAGGTTATGAAGGAGAAGTATTGAACAATAAATTGGGTAAATAGAATTACGAAGCGTAGAACAACAATATTACACCTCTTACACCCGTAACTAAATACCTGCAGATAGGAGTTCTTACTTCCTTTAACAAATGATTAAGATAGGCTTTGATGTTGCTCGCTTAGATACTGTTCCTGTGATTTCGAATAACAGAAACGTAATGGTAGCTTTAGGAAACAGTTATGATATGTCAGATAGAATAATTTTATCGCTCGCTTTGATGTCTCTCCTCAGATTGTGAATAATGTGAATCGTATTGTACCCTAGCCACACGGCAAACTTAATGCATTAAACGGAATGGCAGTTAACCTCCTTACCAACTATAATCTCGAATCACATCATATCTCACCTGATTTGTCGAAAACAGAAGGTGTATACCTTTTTTTATGACTATTACGTAGAAGATAATTATAACAGAAAAGGCGACGCCTCCTGTTTTCAACAAACCAAGGGAGAAAACGATGTCATGTGAGATGGTGGTTGGTTAGGATGTGCAGTAACTGCCATTCCGTTTAATGCATTAAGTTTGCCGTGTGGCTAGGGTATTGGTATCCTTAACAAACGATTATGATATGTCTGGTATAATAACTATAGCCTGTCTGATTCTGTCCTTCTGATTTTGGTTGATACAAACGTAGTATCAAATTTGTAGTGCCGCCAGCAATGCACTCTTAGAAATAGCATAAGTGTCACAAAAAGGCGCATTCGAGATTATGATTGGCTAGGAGCGTGCTATGTCGTGAAGTTCATTTTTAAGAGTGTGGGGTAGGGTATCGCCCCTGGCGATGAAACCCCCACTCATCATCCTTTAAATAAAGTTGTTTGTAGCGAGTGTGTTGATTTGACAAGGTTTGATATTGCTCGCTTTGACTTGAACATCTGTGATGGACGATCCCAAGGCGACACGGCCAACAAAAATACCTTCCACTCTATATCTGTCTATTATTTGCACGGGGAAAATATTAGCGTCGTGGTCAATGCGTCGGCTCGCGGGGGGGGGGGGGTCGTCGTGGTGTTATTGTCGGTGCGGGAATCATTGCGAAATCTCTTCCTGCACCAGTGATCCCTCTACATTATCTTCCTCCCTGCCTAAGCTCCCCCTCCCTCCCTACTACTCGAGTCTCAGAGTTAAGCCCACTTTCAAATGCGAGAGAGCTATGTACTGCCACGTGTACTCTTTTGCTAAACAGTTTAATATTATTACGCTTTTCATTGGGGCGACATAATTTTGTATCTATGTACGTAATGATAGAGAACGCCATATTTCAGTCTCTATGACACACTATGCATAAGCTCAGACTTCTCATTTGCCACTCTGTATGCATGCTCTGAAGTCTACACGTTTGTTTATGATCTAATTACTGCACTTCCCCCTTTCCTGATAGCCAGATATGTAAGCCTTCTCCTCATCTTTCTCTGACCTACTCCTAAGCTCATTTCACAATAGATGCAGTGGCTTACCATGCGCGAGCAAGATATCTGTAGGGATTCCCGTAGCATTAGGAGAGGCAGAGATACAGGCATGATGACGTTTGCGGACGCTGCCACTCCAACGGGTATGACGTAAAATACAGCAGGGGTCTTTGAAGCAGAAGCCTGCGTCGTTTTCGACCATCAGTTTGTTGGGACGTTGTAGACACAATTTCGTACGGAACAGTCATACGAAAGCAAAATTTACTGACAGTCTAATGGCACATATTTCTTTAGTAATTAAGTTGACACTGTGGTAACTACGGCAATGAGGTAACTGCGTATTCCAGATTACGTCACACATTGAACGGTGTTGTACCACATACCGTGGGACACTTGTTCTATAGCTTGAATTAAATGTTTTAATGCGTTTACGTATAGCGACAAAAAAGTGTAACGTTCAATGACCCCAGATTTTGGTGTACAGTCAAACTACTTTACAACGAAACCCAGGGGACAGCAAAACAAATTCGCAGTAAAGGTATTTTCGTTAAAAAGGATGTCCATTATTGGACCTATAGGGCTCCAGCGGGACCGCAAAAAAATTTGATGTTGTGGTATTTTCGTTAAAAAGGTGTTCGCTATAAAGAAGTTTGACTGTATATCGCTAGCACAGTCTGTACGCAAGCGGTTCTTGCATAAAATACCTAAGCTATGTGTTCATAAACAATAAATGGAGTAGAATATTCCTGATTTAAATCCCGGTTTATGTGACAAAAATCAATAAATCACCTCTGTTTCGCTGCTATGGGGTTCCATGTTTATTTTTATACTGATACTTGTAGTTTGAATGAAGGTTACAAATGCACTTGAAGCCTGGATTATTATTCTGTAGTGCGAGAGAATTTCACAAAAATACTGCTCTGAAGTTGAAAGCATCCAACCAAAAAAAAGCTGGTACTTCCCTTTAATACGTTCTCTGATGAATTATATGTCATATTATAATATCATATCATGTTCTGATGTCATGTTATATTACTCGGACAATATATTTCTATTCTTTTTTATTTCTCTTTCGTGTTCTTTACAAAGTTTCGTCGTCTATGATTTCATTTTATTGACACACAGGAGCAGGCGTAAATGCATTGATCGTAACCAGTGCTTATGCAGCGCTTTTTGGACGTTTTATCTTTAATGAACGTTGAATGCACATAAAAATATCGTACGAAAGTTTGTCGTATTTTAAGGACGGCTCGCAAGACAAATTCCTATTCCGACTTAGGGCCGAAACGCATGGGGCGTTTTTCCGACGACTTCACGATGCGCTCGCGCGCAGCGTGCATGTGACCTCGGAAAAACCAGTTTTCCATCGCGCGCGGCGCGATTTTACGAGGAGTGGACAGAGCGATGGCCCCCGCCACAGGAAATGTACTTCTACGTTTCAACGATACCTGGAACGAATGAATGCAGAAAGCGTAGAAAACGACAACATCGGCACATTCCAACAAACGCTTGTTGTCGACGGATATGGCAACATTGACGCGCGTCACTCGCTCTGTACACGTCAGTAGTATAGTTTAATACGGCTTAATAACGGTGCCGGCATAAGAACCGAGTGGCATAAGAACCGAGCGGCACAAGAACCGAGCGCTATAACGGCATCTTTTTTCTAATCCAAGATGGCCGATTCTAAGCCAACACAATCCAGTTCTAAGCCAACACAAGCCAAATCCAAAGCCATCTGATTGGCCACCATTAGCTCCGCCCACTTCACACGTTGATTGGCCCATGCTAAGCCTACTGATCTTTGATTGGTTGACCGTAGCTCCTTCATGCTAATTAATTGGCTCCGCTCCCACTTCACACGCTGATTGGCTCATGCTAAGCCTTGACTGAGCATTGATTGGTTTACCGTAGCTCCACCCCTTCATGCTAATTACTTGGCTCCGCGCGCGCGCCCCCCACCGCTACTGATCGCGCGTTGATTGGTTCACCATAGCTCCGCCCCCGCCCGTTTATGTTCATTACTTGACTCCACCCCGCCCCCAGCGGGCTTCACGCTGATTGGCCGGCGCGACCGCTGATTGGTCCAGGCGCGGCGGCAGCGACCCCGCTGCGGCTTTATCTCAGATGTCCAAACTTACCCATCTGATTGGTCCATTCTAAGCCGGTCCGCGCACTCTCCCAGCCCCCCCATCTGATTGGCCGCCGCCACTGCCTTCACCGGCACCCACCAGACGGCCCGTTGCGGCCCTATCTCAGATGTTCAAACTTATACCGATTGGCCTGCCACCAGACGGTGCGCGGCGGCGGCGGCGGCGGCTTCAGATGGTTCTAACCCAATGTCTCTATCTCATACATCCAAACTTACCTCGTGCCACCAGACGGCAGCGGCCCCGCTGCGGCTTTATCTCAGATGTTCAAACTTACCCGTGCCCGGGCTAGCGGGTGGCATAGCCTTCACCGGCGCCCGCCAGATGGCAGCGACTCCACTACGGCTTTATCTAAGATGTTCAAACTTACCTTGTGGTGTGCACCCACTTCATGCTGATTGGTCTGATTCAGACGTCTAAGCCTACTGATCACCCTTCCAATGTAAGCCTGCCGATTGGCCCGTTCTAAGCCCACTGACACCGGACTTTACTGGCTCCGCCCACTTCACGCTGACTGGCCCATTCTAAGCCTACCGATGGCTGACCCTGATTGGTCCATGCTAAGCCTACTGAACGGTGATTGGCTTACCTGTCGCTCCTAAGCAGCTTCAGATAAGACACACACGACAATTGTTGATTTCAACCTTTATTTGGTACAACAGCCTCTTGGTTCAGCTGCATCAGAGAGACCATTGGTCTACGTGAACATCTCTCACGCTCACTCAGCTCCCTCGGTAGATTCCAACTGTTATTGGTTCATCTGACTGCACGTGGCCGCTCACCCAGCTCCTTATTGGTTCTAGTCGGTCACCGCTCCCTCATAGGCTCCAACTCCGATTGGTCCATCTAACAGCAAGTGGTCACTGCTATTGATCCATTGAACCGCAAGCCACTCATTGGTCACTCACACTCATCTCTAGACGAGATAAATTTAACTGTGGAACTTTTACCATAAGATAACTTTAGCGGGGGCTGGTAGGCTCCAACGGCTATTGGCCCGTGCCTCCACCCATTGGTTCACAACGCGCATGCTCTGACGGCGCCGAAGAAGGTTCCCTACACATTTAATAGAAATTATGCTATTGGTCCAGCTGCGTCATAGGGCATGGCTGTGGCTGGCCCTGATGCTACTTACTTCGTGGCGCAACTCTTTAATGGCTCCACCCACTTCGCATTGATTGGTCCATTTTAAGCCTACTGACTTCTAAGCCAGTCCACGCTAAGCCTACTGATCACTCTACCAGCGCTCTGATTGGCCGCTACCAATTGGCCCTCGTTCTAAGTCCACTGACACCAGATGGCGCAACTCTTCACCAGCTGTGCCTACTTCATGCTGATTGGTCCATTCTAAGCCTACTGACTTCTAAGCCGAACCACGCTAAGCCTACTGATTGTCCCTTCACACCAAAGCCTACCGGTGTCTGGCCCTGATTGGTCCACGTTAAGCCTACTGAACAGTGATTGGCTAGCCTGTCGCTCCTAAACCACAATGCAGTAGCTTCAGACAAGACACACGACAATTGTTGATTTCAACCTTTATTTGGTACAACAGCCTGTGGGTAGGTTCAGCTGCATCAGAGAGATCCCGGTCATCCCTTGCGCTCATTGGTTACTCAGCTCCCTCGATAGACACCATATGGCTCATCTAACTGCAAGTGCTCATTGGCCCATCTGACTACAAGCCTCTCATTGGTCACTTATGTCTAGGGCTCCCTAACAGGCTCCAACTGCCCATGCCTCCATCCGCGGCTGCTCACCGGTTCACAATGAAACTTTTTCACATGCTCTACCCTACACAGACAAGAGATGACGCCGCTTGTCTTTGCAAAGATGGACAGCTGCCATTGCATTGGTGACTCATTTCTATCCAACCGGTTCAAGAGAGCCAGCGTGCTGAACAGCTTACATGCCGCCGCCTGTTCACACAGCCACAGTTGGAAATGGGGAAAAAATTTTTTTTTTCAGGGTACACATCTCAAAACACACTCTACACGAGTAAAGTTGGCTTCCCCCGGTTGCACGCGGGCGTTAGGTCAAGCCCGCCCCATGAGAACAAGCTTAGGATCGTTTAGGATGTGTGTGTGTGTGTGTGCTTTGCAGTTCAACCTAAAAATTGTTTCAATCAAGCAGAATGGCAAATGATGCAATGGAGCGCGTTCATTCTTGAGAACGAATTTTGTGACAGAACATAAACAAAACAAAACATTTCAATGTGCAAAAAACTCATCGTGATGCTAATCAGGGAAGCCAGCACGCGTTCGAAATAAGCAAGAAGAAGCACATGGTCGAGAAAACAACGATAGTTGGTGCTGTGCAGAGAAGCTGGTTTGAGGGAAAAACAGCTTCTATGATCAATAAACCCTTGGGCCTGTTTTTATTTTAGACAGCGCGCATTCAACACGCGAAATTAAATAAATCGAGCAGAATGACAATAGCATAGTGGCACTATGTGGTGAAGCTCAAGACGCACTGACACTCCAACGCTTATTAAACAATGACGCGCGTACTGAAGCTAAAAAAGAAAAAGGCAGGCTCAACCCAAGCTGAGTATGAAGAAACACACTGCTCCCCTCAGAATACCCTGTTCAAACATAGCCAGTGTACACGACACAGCTCGCAGTCCTGGAAGCACTCTTAGAAATATAAGTCCAAGGCACAACGTCGCACTATGAACGAGTTCATCTCGGAAAAAATGCGCGCTCACCTTCGCAGACGGGTCACGAGCACCATACCGCAATATCTGAAACATGCGGCGCGTGGACAGCTCACGTGACTTTAGCCAGCCCGTGCAGTTTTAGACTTCAACATAAGAAATTAACTAAATCAAGCACAGTGATGCTATGTCGTGACTGACGCTTATTAAACAATGCTATGCAGTGAAGCTTCGCGCGTACTCAATGTTAAAAACGGACACTCAACCCAAAACTGAGTATGAAGAAACACAATTTCAGATTGCTCTCTCCCGCAGAACATCCCGTGCACCTCCGCGTTCCTTCTCTATACTGGAAGCAGCAATATTAAGATCGTCGCACTATGAACAAGTCCGGCTCATCAAAAAAAGAAAGGGCTTACCTCATCACACCGGTATTACGCACGTAGACTCTTGTCGCATGGCGCGGTACAGCAGGGTAGGGAAACACGGCCGCGTGGACAGCTCACACGATTTCAGCCTGCCCGCGCACACCTCACAACATGCGCCGACACACCCAACATGTCGACCACTTACCGTGCCAGCCGCACGGAAAACTTGATAGCCGAAACACAGGCGCGTAAACACCCCTCTGGTTGGGACCATCTCTTTTATATCAGTGCTCGCTCGTTTCCGCAAGGTTGCAAGCCCGAGAAATTGGGTCACCTTGAAGATGAGCCATCTGTTTTATATCAAAACGCACTTCATGGCCAAACTCTGCGGCGGACCCTAGCGGAAAAAATGTTGCGTCAAGGTGATGTAACGAGAAACTGGGTCACCTCGTAAATCATGTTTTCCGAGGCCGCACGTATTAAAACCAGTGATCACACCACGCTATGAGAAGGAAAAAAAATATCCCTATGAGTCCACCTGCTCATTGCCGAAACAAGCACCGAGAACAAAGGGTTCGCTTATGCAGTTTCCAAGAGGTTCCAAATGTCCCTCGCAGCTAACGGGCGCGCATCACGGGCACGATTGTGTAAACAAAATCGCACCACCCTCCAAGGGCGCATTTGAGTTCCGTCCGTCGGTCGACTCTGGGTTAAGCGCACAACGAGGAAGATGTGGAAAGTTTTCAGTTCATTCGGCGGTATTTCCTGTTTTTAGGAGGGAAAATTCTGTGTTGTGTGATGGAGACGCTATATAGATAGGTGATAAGGAGAAGGATTATATAGCACGTACTCATCGACTAAGCGAGTATAGTTTGTGGAGAGCGCCACGCTATTTTAAAGTAATTTTATATCATATCCCAAACGTTCTGCGCGATCAAACGGAAAGAAGAAAACCGTTTCACGCATCACGGTGCGTGCGCGTGCTCAAAACAAGTTCTGGCTATTAGTAAAAGAAGTAGTTTTGGGTTCCCAGGCGGGTGTTTCCAGCGCATCAGGCAACAACGTAAACTGTTCTGCGCGATCAAACAAGTCCCGCTCCAACGCGCGTACCATATCATAACTTGTTTCAGCGTGCTCAAACAAGTTCTGGCTTTTGTGGTCGTATGATGGTGCAGATTTGTAAGAAACACTGAAGAGAGTCAAGGATGATCCTCCGACATGAGAAAAGTGATGAGCAGCGACTTGACAACCGCGAAACTGCGAAGCCTCAGTGTGTCGTGTGAGATGGATCAGTTCGTATGCAAACGCATGCTGGCAGATTTACAATGCCTACACAACTTTTTAAATGGACACGGAGAAGAGAGTGATTTTAGTGACATTTTGAGAGCTATTCCCGTGCGGAGTACTCATAAAATAAGACAGTTTGTGAGATACAAGTTGGAACTGCTGGAGCGATATAGAAACGGAGAACCCATCGACGAGACAATCATAAATGCCGGGTTTTCCATCCCCGTGGTGCGCGACTACTGGAAAAAGAACCACACGAGCTTGGACATTACCGTCATCGAGGGAAATGAACGTGTTGTCTCCACGTTAGAAGACATCCTCGCTAAAGTGTTGTGAATACAGTGTTTAGCAGTACCGCGGGGTCTCTATGAAGCTTTCATCGGGAAACGATTCACCACCATCGACAGGGTAGACGATGCCATGGACGAGATCCTACGAGTATGCCACGAAATTGAGCTAGAAAAAGGAGATGCGAACCTATTCATGATATCACGCGAAGTCCTAAAGAGATACGGCTACAGAGACATCGCGGGCATAGATATTCTTCAAGCTCTTCATCTGCTGCACGTCTTAGTTTACCTCTGGAATGAATGCTGTCGTATCATGTACGAACCGGATGGCTGTCCCCTAAAGATCGAGTGAAACAGAAGAAGAAAAGGCGTCTTTGATGAGCAACCGATTGGAGTGCGGAACAAAATAAATAAATATTTTGTCAACACAGTTGTCCGTTTGTATGACTGGATAGGAAAAGCACGATATTTCTTGCATTTTTCTAAAGATATAGAATAAAAAGTTGTGCATATACTCACACATACTATACAAGATATATGATTGTGGATTAATTGCTAAAATTTATCGATCTACATTCAGGAGAAGTGGTGACTACCACGCATCAGTAAGAGTTTAATCACAATTTGAACAAGTGTTGCGATTTATGATCAGTGTTGTAGAATGTGTAATTTCACAATACGCAAGCTTTAATTCGCTCACTTTGACGAGCACTCTTTCACGATGACAGAGAATTTAATCCAATGGATTGATATTTTCTATATACACTATAACATAATGCGAATTCTTTATGTCGTGGATATTAAAAGTTACGAATATTTTCCGAATGAAATTTACTTCAAACTCGAAGAAAGGGTCACCCGCTTCGACGAAGACGTTTCGGCAACACGCCGGGCCGCGTTTCCCCAATGCCGTACCCGAAACCGAACGCGATTCTGCGCCCGACGCGTTAACGCGGTACCGCACGCGTGCGTGTTGCTTTTTGCGGAAACGTCTTCGTCAGCGTGTTGCCGAAACGTCTTCGTCGAAGCGGGTGACCCTTTCTTCGAGTTTGAAGTAAATTTCATTCGGAAAATATTCGTAACTTTTAATATCCACGACATAAAGAATTCGCATTATGTTATAGTGTATATAGAAAATATCAATCCATTGGATTAAATTCTCTGTCATCGTGAAAGAGTGCTCGTCAAAGTGAGCGAATTAAAGCTTGCGTATTGTGAAATTACACATTCTACAACACTGATCATAAATCGCAACACTTGTTCAAATTGTGATTAAACTCTTACTGATGCGTGGTAGTCACCACTTCTCCTGAATGTAGATCGATAAATTTTAGCAATTAATCCACAATCATATATCTTGTATAGTATGTGTGAGTATATGCACAACTTTTTAATCTATATCTTTAGAAAAATGCAAGAAATATCGTGCTTTTCCTATCCAGTCATACAAACGGACAACTGTGTTGACAAAATATTTATTTATTTTGTTCCGCACTCCAATCGGTTGCTCATCAAAGACGCCTTTTCTTCTTCTGTTTCACTCGATCTTTAGGGGACAGCCATCCGGGTCGTACATGATACGACAGCATTCATTCCAGAGGTAAACTAAGACGTGCAGCAGATGAAGAGCTTGAAGAATATCTATGCCCGCGATGTCTCTGTAGCCGTATCTCTTTAGGACTTCGCGTGATATCATGAATAGGTTCGCATCTCCTTTTTCTAGCTCAATTTCGTGGCATACTCGTAGGATCTCGTCCATGGCATCGTCTACCCTGTCGATGGTGGTGAATCGTTTCCCGATGAAAGCTTCATAGAGACCCCGCGGTACTGCTAAACACTGTATTCACAACACTTTAGCGAGGATGTCTTCTAACGTGGAGACAACACGTTCATTTCCCTCGATGACGGTAATGTCCAAGCTCGTGTGGTTCTTTTTCCAGTAGTCGCGCACCACGGGGATGGAAAACCCGGCATTTATGATTGTCTCGTCGATGGGTTCTCCGTTTCTATATCGCTCCAGCAGTTCCAACTTGTATCTCACAAACTGTCTTATTTTATGAGTACTCCGCACGGGAATAGCTCTCAAAATGTCACTAAAATCACTCTCTTCTCCGTGTCCATTTAAAAAGTTGTGTAGGCATTGTAAATCTGCCAGCATGCGTTTGCATACGAACTGATCCATCTCACACGACACACTGAGGCTTCGCAGTTTCGCGGTTGTCAAGTCGCTGCTCATCACTTTTCTCATGTCGGAGGATCATCCTTGACTCTCTTCAGTGTTTCTTACAAATCTGCACCATCATACGACCACAAAAGCCAGAACTTGTTTGAGCACGCTGAAACAAGTTATGATATGGTACGCGCGTTGGAGCGGGACTTGTTTGATCGCGCAGAACAGTTTACGTTGTTGCCTGATGCGCTGGAAACACCCGCCTGGGAACCCAAAACTACTTCTTTTACTAATAGCCAGAACTTGTTTTGAGCACGCGCACGCACCGTGATGCGTGAAACGGTTTTCTTCTTTCCGTTTGATCGCGCAGAACGTTTGGGATATGATATAAAATTACTTTAAAATAGCGTGGCGCTCTCCACAAACTATACTCGCTTAGTCGATGAGTACGTGCTATATAATCCTTCTCCTTATCACCTATCTATATAGCGTCTCCATCACACAACACAGAAATTTCCCTCCTAAAAACAGGAAATACTGCCGAATGAACTGAAAACTTTCCTCATCTTCCTCGTTGTGCGCTTAACCCAGAGTCGACCGACGGACGGAACTCAAATGCGCCCTTGGAGGGTGGTGCGATTTTGTTTACACAATCGTGCCCGTGATGCGCGCCCGTTAGCTGCGAGGGACATTTGGAACCTCTTGGAAACTGCATAAGCGAACCCTTTGTTCTCGGTGCTTGTTTCGGCAATGAGCAGGTGGACTCATAGGGATATTTTTTTTCCTTCTCATAGCGTGGTGTGATCACTGGTTTTAATACGTGCGGCCTCGGAAAACATGATTTACGAGGTGACCCAGTTTCTCGTTACATCACCTTGACGCAACATTTTTTCCGCTAGGGTCCGCCGCAGAGTTTGGCCATGAAGTGCGTTTTGATATAAAACAGATGGCTCATCTTCAAGGTGACCCAATTTCTCGGGCTTGCAACCTTGCGGAAACGAGCGAGCACTGATATAAAAGAGATGGTCCCAACCAGAGGGGTGTTTACGCGCCTGTGTTTCGGCTATCAAGTTTTCCGTGCGGCTGGCACGGTAAGTGGTCGACATGTTGGGTGTGTCGGCGCATGTTGTGAGGTGTGCGCGGGCAGGCTGAAATCGTGTGAGCTGTCCACGCGGCCGTGTTTCCCTACCCTGCTGTACCGCGCCATGCGACAAGAGTCTACGTGCGTAATACCGGTGTGATGAGGTAAGCCCTTTCTTTTTTTGATGAGCCGGACTTGTTCATAGTGCGACGATCTTAATATTGCTGCTTCCAGTATAGAGAAGGAACGCGGAGGTGCACGGGATGTTCTGCGGGAGAGAGCAATCTGAAATTGTGTTTCTTCATACTCAGTTTTGGGTTGAGTGTCCGTTTTTAACATTGAGTACGCGCGAAGCTTCACTGCATAGCATTGTTTAATAAGCGTCAGTCACGACATAGCATCACTGTGCTTGATTTAGTTAATTTCTTATGTTGAAGTCTAAAACTGCACGGGCTGGCTAAAGTCACGTGAGCTGTCCACGCGCCGCATGTTTCAGATATTGCGGTATGGTGCTCGTGACCCGACTGCGAAGGTGAGCGCGCATTTTTTCCGACATGAACTCGTTCATAGTGCGACGTTGTGCCTTGGACTTATATTTCTAAGAGTGCTTCCAGGACTGCGAGCTGTGTCGTGTACACTGGCTATGTTTGAACAGGGTATTCTGAGGGGAGCAGTGTGTTTCTTCATACTCAGCTTGGGTTGAGCCTGCCTTTTTCTTTTTTAGCTTCAGTACGCGCGTCATTGTTTAATAAGCGTTGGAGTGTCAGTGCGTCTTGAGCTTCACCACATAGCGCCACTATGCTATTGTCATTCTGCTCGATTTATTTAATTTCGCGTGTTGAATGCGCGCTGTCTAAAATAAAAACAGGCCCAAGGGTTTATTGATCATAGAAGCTGTTTTTCCCTCAAACCAGCTTCTCTGCACAGCACCAACTATCGTTGTTTTCTCGATCATGTGCTTCTTCTTGCTTATTTCGAACGCGTGCTGGCTTCCCTGATTAGCATCACGATGAGTTTTTTGCACATTGAAATGTTTTGTTTTGTTTATGTTCTGTCACAAAATTCGTTCTCAAGAATGAACGCGCTCCATTGCATCATTTGCCATTCTGCTTGATTGAAACAATTTTTAGGTTGAACTGCAAAGCACACACACACACACACACATCCTAAACGATCCTAAGCTTGTTCTCATGGGGCGGGCTTGACCTAACGCCCGCGTGCAACCGGGGGAAGCCAACTTTACTCGTGTAGAGTGTGTTTTGAGATGTGTACCCTGAAAAAAAAAAATTTTCCCCATTTCCAACTGTGGCTGTGTGAACAGGCGGCGGCATGTAAGCTGTTCAGCACGCTGGCTCTCTTGAACCGGTTGGATAGAAATGAGTCACCGATGCAATGGCAGCTGTCCATCTTTGCAAAGACAAGCGGCGTCATCTCTTGTCTGTGTAGGGTAGAGCATGTGAAAAAGTTTCATTGTGAACCGGTGAGCAGCCGCGGATGGAGGCATGGGCAGTTGGAGCCTGTTAGGGAGCCCTAGACATAAGTGACCAATGAGAGGCTTGTAGTCAGATGGGCCAATGAGCACTTGCAGTTAGATGAGCCATATGGTGTCTATCGAGGGAGCTGAGTGACCAATGAGCGCAAGGGATGACCGGGATCTCTCTGATGCAGCTGAACCTACCCACAGGCTGTTGTACCAAATAAAGGTTGAAATCAACAATTGTCGTGTGTCTTGTCTGAAGCTGCTGCATTGTGGTTTAGGAGCGACAGGCTAGCCAATCACTGTTCAGTAGGCTTAACGTGGACCAATCAGGGCCAGACACCGGTAGGCTTTGGTGTGAAGGGACAATCAGTAGGCTTAGCGTGGTTCGGCTTAGAAGTCAGTAGGCTTAGAATGGACCAATCAGCATGAAGTAGGCACAGCTGGTGAAGAGTTGCGCCATCTGGTGTCAGTGGACTTAGAACGAGGGCCAATTGGTAGCGGCCAATCAGAGCGCTGGTAGAGTGATCAGTAGGCTTAGCGTGGACTGGCTTAGAAGTCAGTAGGCTTAAAATGGACCAATCAATGCGAAGTGGGTGGAGCCATTAAAGAGTTGCGCCACGAAGTAAGTAGCATCAGGGCCAGCCACAGCCATGCCCTATGACGCAGCTGGACCAATAGCATAATTTCTATTAAATGTGTAGGGAACCTTCTTCGGCGCCGTCAGAGCATGCGCGTTGTGAACCAATGGGTGGAGGCACGGGCCAATAGCCGTTGGAGCCTACCAGCCCCCGCTAAAGTTATCTTATGGTAAAAGTTCCACAGTTAAATTTATCTCGTCTAGAGATGAGTGTGAGTGACCAATGAGTGGCTTGCGGTTCAATGGATCAATAGCAGTGACCACTTGCTGTTAGATGGACCAATCGGAGTTGGAGCCTATGAGGGAGCGGTGACCGACTAGAACCAATAAGGAGCTGGGTGAGCGGCCACGTGCAGTCAGATGAACCAATAACAGTTGGAATCTACCGAGGGAGCTGAGTGAGCGTGAGAGATGTTCACGTAGACCAATGGTCTCTCTGATGCAGCTGAACCTATACCCACAGCTGAACCAAGAGGCTGTTGTACCAAATAAAGGTTGAAATCAACAATTGTCGTGTGTGTCTTATCTGAAGCTGCTTAGGAGCGACAGGTAAGCCAATCACCGTTCAGTAGGCTTAGCATGGACCAATCAGGGTCAGCCATCGGTAGGCTTAGAATGGGCCAATCAGCGTGAAGTGGGCGGAGCCAGTAAAGTCCGGTGTCAGTGGGCTTAGAACGGGCCAATCGGCAGGCTTACATTGGAAGGGTGATCAGTAGGCTTAGACGTCTGAATCAGACCAATCAGCATGAAGTGGGTGCACACCACAAGGTAAGTTTGAACATCTTAGATAAAGCCGTAGTGGAGTCGCTGCCATCTGGCGGGCGCCGGTGAAGGCTATGCCACCCGCTAGCCCGGGCACGGGTAAGTTTGAACATCTGAGATAAAGCCGCAGCGGGGCCGCTGCCGTCTGGCGGCACGAGGTAAGTTTGGATGTATGAGATAGAGACATTGGGTTAGAACCATCTGAAGCCGCCGCCGCCGCCGCCGCGCACCGTCTGGTGGCAGGCCAATCGGTATAAGTTTGAATATCTGAGATAGGGCCGCCACGTGCCGTCTGGTGGGTGCCGGTGAAGGCAGTGGCGGCGGCCAATCAGATGGGGGGGCTGGGAGAGTGCGCGGACCGGCTTAGAATGGACCAATCAGATGGGTAAGTTTGGACATCTGAGATAAAGCCGCAGCGGGGTCGCTGCCGCCGCGCCTGGACCAATCAGCGGTCGCGCCGGCCAATCAGCGTGAAGCCCGCTGGGGGCGGGGTGGAGTCAAGTAATGAACATAAACGGGCGGGGGCGGAGCTATGGTGAACCAATCAACGCGCGATCAGTAGCGGTGGGGGGCGCGCGCGCGGAGCCAAGTAATTAGCATGAAGGGGTGGAGCTACGGTAAACCAATCAATGCTCAGTCAAGGCTTAGCATGAGCCAATCAGCGTGTGAAGTGGGAGCGGAGCCAATTAATTAGCATGAAGGAGCTACGGTCAACCAATCAAAGATCAGTAGGCTTAGCATGGGCCAATCAACGTGTGAAGTGGGCGGAGCTAATGGTGGCCAATCAGATGGCTTTGGATTTGGCTTGTGTTGGCTTAGAACTGGATTGTGTTGGCTTAGAATCGGCCATCTTGGATTAGAAAAAAGATGCCGTTATAGCGCTCGGTTCTTGTGCCGCTCGGTTCTTATGCCGCTCGGTTCTTATGCCGGCACCGTTATTAAGCCGTATTAAACTATACTACTCACGTCCCATGCAGGCGCAGATCTAGGGGGCGGGTCCAGGGGTCCGGACCCCCCCTCAATTCCAGACTTCAACATAGGGTTGAGTGGACCAATCCCAGCATGCACGTGGCACTTGTCCACAGCGGACCCCCCCTCGGGAAAATCCTAGACCCGCCCCTGTCTCATGCGTTTCGGGTGGTCGTCTCGCGAACGTGTCTTCGCCGCGCGTACAAGGCCACGGCGTGCGCGTGACGTTTTGATGCTGGGAAAACGCCCCATGCGTTTCGGCTTTTAGGGCGCATCGTTATTGGCGGCGAGCACGACAGAAAAACGCATCACGCGGTAAGGCAAGTTTCTAGTCTGCGTCTCTACAATTTGCGGCTTCATGTATTCAACAATTTTATAGATGTATGTGAAAGTGCACGCCCTGCAACGTCACAAGAGAAGTTTCCCCCTCAGGTCTTCGTGCCACTTCGCAGTGGGGGACTCGTCACGAAGCAACTATTTCTTCTCATTCGTTGTTTTGTCAGTACGTCTGATTTTTGAACTCCAATTAACGCGCACCTGGCTATCTATACTCACGATATTGATGACAATAGGCACCATGAGGTCGTTGAGGGTGGGATTCCCGATAACTTCGGACAGCACTGCGGCTACTGTGGTTAGAATGACTTGAGTAGTCTGTGTGGATGCGCTCGTCCAGAATTTGTTTCCCATATGATCGAAGATTACTTTCACAAGGTTATGCTCCTGCGACGTACGTTACGAAAACTATTTTAGAAGCATCAGTGTCTAATTATCATTTCGTTTCCGCACAATCACACAATCGCGCAGTCACACTGGCACTACTTCCCGACGACTTCCCCTCATTTTCTCCAAAGTATCGGAGGCTTTGTGTTTGTCTGCTTGTGTGCCAGTATCGGCCCGGTTGATTTCCATCATGTTCTCCAGATGTCGCCTGCCTCGTCCTTGTATCAGAGCCATTTATAGGGAGAGTTTGGCCATTCTGTGATCTTTTGCCGCCTCGTGGGTGGAGCTTATTTTGACGTCAGAGTCGTCGTTGCGCAGCTCAAAAAGACTGAATCCAAGAAGAATCCGCTTATCAGCCATCTGATGCGCGCCATATTGATGCTGTCCGTCAGCTTTGTTGTTGCAATGAATGCAATCTGCAGGAATAACCGGCTTATGACCCACAGCCGCCTCTGATAAGGGGGGTTTTGTTGTCAAACTGAAAGAGTTCAAGGACGAAGGGCTTTCGAAGGACAATGTACACACGTGTGTTCCCGCCTTGCATCGTAAACAACGATCAGCATCAATATGGCGTCGGCGACCGAATGACAACGGGAAAACAATTGAGCACGGCGAGGGAGGTGGCTTAGCCGTGACGTCGCATGACGCGCTTCAAGTTAGGCTCCTCCTAATGGCCAAACTCTCCCTATAAACGGCTCTGCCTTGTATCAGATCCGTTTAAAGGAAGAGTTTGGCCATTTGGAGGAGCCGCGTCTCACATGACGTCACCGCTAAACGACATCTTCGCCGTGCTCTATTGTTGTCCAGTCTTCAGTTGGTCGTAGACGTAATATTGATGCAAAGCGTTGTTCACAGTGCAAGGAGGGAAGGCACGTGCACATTTTGTCGGTGAAGTCCTTCGAGGACCCTTCTTCCTTGAATTCTTGCAGTTACTTGCAACACAGCCTCCTCCCCCATATCACAGGCCACGCAAGCCGTGAACTGACGGTTCTGGTCGACTACATTTAGCACCAGAAAGCACATGCTTATCAGCTCGGTAGCGTAGCCAGAAAAATATTCCGGAAGGCGTTCTACGGGAACTTTACATAGGGGAGAGATTTTCCCGCTTTTTTCCTCACCCAAATGCATTACCGAAGGTACGATTTCGAAGGGGGGAAGTTGAACCCCCGAACCCTATCTCTCTCTCTCTCTTGCTACGCCACTGGATCAGCTGGCAGGTTGCATCAATATGACGCCCACGAGCTCGCCAAGAAGCGGATTCTGGATGAATTCCGCTCTTTTTTGTTTTGTCTTTTCTTTTCTTTTCTTTTCTTTCTGTTGCAACCATGACTCTGACGTCAAAACTAGCTCCATCAGCGAGGCAGCGAAAGATCAAAGAATTGCCAAATTCTCCCTATAAGCGTGTGCGTCTGAGAAAAACATGTAGAAGAGAAAGCGGCCCCTTGGCAAGTCGTCGGGAAGTCGTGCCAGTAGCGCACTTGACCGGCGGGAATTAGGAGGTGTAGGTTCGATTCCCGCCGCTGCCTGACTTCTCCGATGACTGCCATATTTCAACCTATCGATGTACTTAGGCATTGTACTTAGGTTTGTGCTTGTCTGTGCGGCTCAGCTCAGTTGATTTCGATCGTGATCCACAGTGACACTTATGGAGAGGATTGATGTTAAGAGACACGATGGCAAATTGGCATTGATTGTCTTCACACCTCATCGTCATCAAAATAAAGTTTTGTTCTTGTTGCTTTCATTCTCGTGAAGGCCAAGTGGTGTGGCGTCATGCAGGGTGGGTTCATCCTTATAAGGACATGAATTATACCGGGTGTCTCAGTTAAATACCCGGGCTAAATAATTCGCGAACCGGTGCACCAATCGAAGAACTTTCTTTTTTACAAGTATCTGTCCGATACTGCCTACAACCTGCGCACCGTGTGAATGAGTTGGAGCCGCTTATTATTTAAATAAAAATTCAAATGCGTTTCGTGAAAAAACATAACTTCTAAAGCAGGGCGCCGTCGGCATTAAAATGGGTACTACCCCCTTTGGGATCTTCAGTGGACACATTTTAGAGAAAAATCTGCCACCGAAGCGGGTCATTTGTTGCAGTAATTAATTGGTTTCGGTTTACATATTTTTGTCTCGGCTGGTCGCGGCGAAGTGCAAAAGGACGTAATTCATTGGTGTATGGACGTAATTCATTGGTGGTCATGGGAGTGGAAGAGCGTCCTTTTGCGCTTCACCGCGACCAGCCGCGACAAAAATATGTAAACCGAAACCAATTAATTACTGCAACAAATGACCCGCTTTGGTGGCAGATTTTTCTCTAAAAGGTGTCCACTGAAGGTCCCAAAAGGGGTAGTACCCATTTTAATGCCGACGGTGCAATGCTTTAGAAGTTATGTGTCTTCACGAAGCTCATTTGAATTTATATTTAAATAATGAGCGCCTCCCACTCATTCACACAGTGCGGAGGTTGTAGGCGGTATAGTACAGATACTTGTAAAAAAGAAAGTTCGATTGGTGCACCGGTTCGCGAATTATTTAGCCCGGGGATTTAACTGAGACACCCGGTATATGACAAGACAACATCCGGGAAGCTATTCGCACACGTCCTGCATAAGTAACCTAGTACTGTAAATATAGGAGCTGCGAGCACTCACCTTGGCTAATTTAGTAAGGGACGACACAGAGCCGTACATGACGAGGATGTTCCAAGGCATCCTGTCCTTGATGGTGTCCCATGTGACGAGCCGTCTCAACGCCCACAAGCGCAGGTTGTCTCTTGGAAGCATCATCATTACTATCATTGTTGCGCCAAAGAAGGAACCTTCCAAAAACCTGGTATGGATTAATTATCTTCAATGCGCCTACGTCAGCTCTCGGTAGAGCATGTTTCGCTGTGTAGACGCGTTAAAACAGAAAGCAAAATTTGAACGAGGTATTTCCCTGGCTATAGGCCTCAGTGCTGGCGCATACTGAAACAATGAGTACTGTGAGCTGACTGTAGTCCCTAAGAATGACAAAACTTAATATACTAAATACCTTACTTACTTAGTTAAATAATACTATGGTAGCCTGTTTCTTGATGGTAAAAGACAACTACTAACCATGGATAAAGATATTGTCATAACTCCTTTCTCACCGCAAGACGCTACCATGCGTCATTAAACCGCAGCTCATCATCAGCGCTGCACGGCGCTACACAACGATGCTGGCGACGAAACATATCGTTGCACGGTTACTGTTTACTGCCATAGGACGATGAGGTGCTGTATGCGACACTTAGGTATACTTTCGATACATGGCATCATTATGAGTGGAGTATGACTTACGCAACTTCAAATTTTCGTGAAATGAACGATACGTAGTAGAGGGGAAGACCTAAAAACCAGTAGGCGACCAGCGATTCTTGTAGTCTGCACAAAAGGAAGGTATTGTGGCAACTTTACCCGAAAGACAACAGGCAAACACAAAAATAAACTTCTAGTTTCAACTCTCCTTTTAATGGGGTACTAAGGTGCAAAACTCTCTCCTCGAGGAATGAAAGATCTCCTTACCTTGACACCAACATAAATGTAACGGGATTCATGCCATTTGTTCCTTCAAACGACCTCCCCCGATGATCAGGCAAATCGTTTTCCCAATTGAAAAAATGTCTGAGGTAATCTCGGAAAATCTTGAGGTTACCCCAGAAATCCTGAGGTTCTGCTGAGGTAACCCCAGTAACTCCTACGGTTACCCTAAGACAACTTAGGGTTACCCCAAGTCGTCCTGGGGATACCATAAGAAACCATGTGGTTACCCTAAAATGTGCTGTGGTTTACCTAGGACTTACCACGACTTCGGGGTTACCTTGGGTTCTTGCCCAAGTACCTGGCGTCACCTCAACATATTCTGGGGGTAATAACACAGGCCGCGGGGTGGCCTATGAGGAACTGCTCACGGTACCCCAGCACTACGAATGTACGACAGTGCTGTCTGAGAATTGAAAATTTGTTCCCGGGGTTACCCCAGTACCTGAGGTATTATGGGACGTTTGGAGTAACCAGGCCCTGGGGTTACCCAGGGACTTCACCCAAACGTCCCATAATATCTTAAGGCCTCATGCTCTCGGGCAACCCCAGGAACAAATTTTCAATAAGGATGGCAGGACACTTCGTAGTTTCGTTCGCATATAAGTCACGAACCACGCAAGACATGCATCTTTAGGTTGGTGCGAAGATAACGGCACCTTTCATTCCGCGAGGAGGAATATTTGCAATCGAATGTCCTTTTAAGCATGTAAGTGAAACAAATCCTGGTTACGCAAACCTACCTTAGTGCGCGCATATCTCGAAGACGGCTTACGGTGCTCTTGGCGACGTCCTGAACTACGCTGTTATCCGGGTCTTCTCTGCGTGGCGTAAACATTACATTTGCATGGGTAAGCTTCAAAACGAATTGTCATGGCAGAATTATGTTCCGGCTTACATAGTGATGATATAGACAACGTAGATAAGGCCCCAACATACAGCTGTTCCCGCTGCAGCGACAGGTAACGTCACGGTAAACCACCGCCAAGCAGTTACTGGTAGTTCTTCGCCTTGTCTGTATTGGACACGAGGATTGCAACGTTATTGTGGATGTTTCGTGTGCTCCACCGTACATGCGGAAAATATACCTCTCGTTTGTCAAACTTCGTGTATGCACATGAAAAGTGCTAAATTCAGTGGTCCGGTGAAAATAGATTGAAGTAGAAGCCTCAGCTCCGGATTTACCAATATCTCGAACAGAGATGGTTGTTCTACTGGGTACCAGCGCCAGTAGAAGAAATGTCTGTCCGAATTATCGTCGGCTCCCGTACAGCTTCGTACAAATGTATCTATAGGAGCCTTTTTGCAGTGACTTACGTTCTCGTACAGGACATTTTCTTTTCACAGCCAATCACTACATGAAAACTAGGTTGAGAGCTATGCAAAATCATGTGTCTATAATGTTGCACAAATGAGATGTCATGAAGACCTTGATCTCCAGGAATAAACGCGAGCCTCCTGTGACCAGCTCCACCCAGAGAACAACCTTCTTGTCTTTGATTCCGTATAGCACCGTATATACACTACGCGTCATAGGCCGACTTCTCGGAGAGCTGTGCTGACATCTGTCTCGCATGTATTCCTGGAAGACGGGGTAAAAACTTGAAATACCCGGCGCTGGGATTCGGCCCCACACCTCCCTGACTTTATCATGGTCTCAGAGCTACCACCAACGAGCAGGTGCTGTGTCCACTTGCGTGGGAGACTTGCGAAATCAGTTAACACTTCGCTTGACGCGAAACTACACATCGCTAGAGATGCAAGATTATGTGTAACGTCCCTAGCAGGGCGCGCTCTACGTACTTGGAGAGGTGGATCATGATAGCGCCGCGAGCGGGAACGTTCCAGAAGCTAGCCAAACTGCCGAGAACAGAGGTCATGGCTGCGCCGAGAAGAAGCGCTGCCCTCATGTTGATGCACATCCTAATTAAGTACGCATGGCATACGCTGTTCTGTGACGGCCTGGGTTTCAGGCATATTTTACGTGTTCTTACTTAAGGAACTTTTTCGCCTCTTCCGACGATCCAGGCTGCCATTCTTGGGCTCCTAAAAGAAGAGAAAAAGTTATGCAGGACACCCAGAAGTTGAGATGATAGTCTGGTAAGTGGACCGTGGCGATGAAACACCCTAATCACCATCGTCGAAACAAAGTTGTTGGACCGTTTATAAAGATTGCTTGCGCATACACATTTTCTACTCAGTCAGCGTGCATGAAATTCTAAGGAAAATACGCAAGGGGTCGGGAATAGGCAGTGCAAGTAGGTAAGCTGTCTAAGTATAGCTGTCTACGAAGGCAGAAAAATAGGCGATGTCAAGTTGCCGGTGGTGAGTAAATGAAAGAGTGATATTAAACGGTAGGAGCAACTTATTTATTACGCATGGGCGATTCCACGCGAAATGATCCAGCGGGCCTGCTCGGCCCTCACAAAACTATCGCGCATTTTTACGAAACTTTTTTTAGCAGTCCCTAATAGTGCTAAACGACACACCACGAAACATTTCTTCCCAAATCTCAATGTGGCGGGTGCTAGACACCAGCAAAGTTCGCAGCGCAACCGGGATTTGGACGCTGTGTAGAGCATAGTTTCCTCTATACGCGGAAGAAAACCGCACAGTTCTAGGTGCTTACTATGAGCCGCACCTGCCGTTCACGCCAGGCACGGTTTTCGACAGGCGCTGCGAACTTTGCTCGTGTCTAGCACCCGCCACATTGAGATTTAGGAAGAAATGTTTCGTGGTGTGTCGGTTTTGCACTGTTAGGGACTGCTAAAAAATTTTCGTAAAAATTCGGGATGGTTTTGTGGGGGCCGAGCAAGTCCGCTGAATCATTTCGCGTGGAATCGCCCACATGGTAACGAGACTTTCGTGCACGAGACTGCACTTCTTCAGGTTACAAAAATATGAACATGGTACAGGAACATATATACAGTCGACGGGGGAGTTTTGGCATGAGAAGGGTAACAGGGTGATGGAGGTAACAGGGGTTACCTGTGTTTGCATCTTTTCCATCACCCTGTTACCCTCTCATGCCAGAACTCCCCCGTCAACTGTATATATATTCCTGTATTATGTTCATATTTTTGTAACCTGAAGAAGTGCAGTCTCGTGCACGAAAGTCTCGTTACCATGTGTAAATAAATAAGTTGTTCCTACCGTTTAATATCACTCTTTGATCTAGCTGTCTAAGTAGGAAGCTTTCCCGATTACCCGTGGCGTGACCTCATTGATCCCTCTCTCAAATAAGGGGGCAACATTCCAATGCTGAAGCGCACGTGGTCTCTTCTGTGAACCCATGCCGGTCTGCGAGTACCCCGCGCATGGGTTCACAAGCATACAAGCGTCACGTGATTTCTCCAAACTTTACCCTCTCCCCTGCGCAGAGATTCCGTTGGTCGACCATGAGCGAGTACCCGGTCGATCACAGCAAGAAAATCCGGCACGGAGGGACCGCATACGAGTCTACCAGCGACAAGCAATCGCGTCCCAAACAAGAGTCCGGCTGGAGCCGTTGCGAGCACCCGGCAAACTCAGCCGAATCGGCCCATCGCTGTTGCTCGGCCTTGCAAGATGTATACAGGGTGTCCACGCTAAGTGTGAACAGATTTTTTTAAAATATATCAATCACTTTTTCCGAGATGAAATCAGTGGCAATATAGCATATGCTGAAGGGCACTCCCTAGGGGGGCATTAACAGACTCCTAAGGCAATGTCTTAATTAACTTTCAATAATTAACTTTTTAATTATAAAAGCTACGAAGTTGCTCCAATGAGAACATCTGATCTCTTCGGTCACCAGATACCAAAGCCGTTTTCAGAACAAAAATCCGTTCGATAGATCGTCCGCGAAAAATTCGTGAAGGAACGCCATTTTTTCTTTATTTTATTCATTGCGCATCTCTAGAGACGCGTCTTTCTTTCGCCCCCAATACGAGAGGATGAAAGAGCACACTATCCCCTCTTGCGTCCTGGAAAAAGATTAAAAGAAAACAGAAAATGCAGCCCAAGATAACGGCAGTCGCGATAGAGTCACCTGATAGATTTGTGTTTTTGTTTTGTTTCCGCAAGTTAAAGCTAATCTTCGACGCATGAGGCGGCACTGTGCTCTTTCACTCTCTCACAGTGGGGGTAAAGGAAAGCCGCTTCTTTGAAGATGCGCAATAAACCAAATAAAGAAAAAAATGGCGTTCCTTCACGAATGCTGCGGGACTGGGTCAGGGGACTTCTACTTCTACATGCAGTCTGACTGCAGGAAACGTGCCTTACCTTCGGAAAATAAGACCGACGGTTGATGTTGACTGGACTCGTTGATGGCGTCATCCGTCGATGGTGGGGGCGGAAGAAACATTCTTTGACCAGCGTCCTCTATGAGGTACGTGCGGGGTGTGCGGCGAAAGAACAGCGGTCGAATAGACATACGGCTGAGGATCGTATCGGTGCTTTGCATTGAAGTCCTGGAACCGCCGCCAAATCCCACTGTTCTAATGCTGGACGTCCGTCGCACTTTCAGTATGGACGGTCTGCTGCTCTTCGGTACTGAAGGTGGGGCGCTGCATTTGTATGCAATATGTAGCTAAACCTTGGTTTCACGTACGCCGCCACTAACTAGATCTTCGAGAACAACCCACAGAACTAGTATAGAAACAAACTACTACGTGTGCATCTTAGCGCTTTCCCAGAACTCTTAGTAATATGCACGTTCCACAAGATCATCCGCATGTTACTTTGGTTAACGCTATAGCGTACATATTGTTTGCTTTTAATATATACCTAGTTACTGCCAGGCTCTTCAATTTTCAAAAGGGATCGGTAACTTTTTTTTTTAACTCTGGTAGCTAGGACTTTTGATCATGATCCTCTTTACACGGTAAGGACAGCCTTAGCGCACCTTTCGGTCACTTGGCTTCCCTTAAACGACATTTCACAACTGCCTGAGACAGTAACCAACAGCCCCGTCGTATCTTATCGCAGTGTGACACTCCTCAGAAGAACAAGCAACGTGTACATCAAGCACACCTAAGCTAAGCTACACATAACACAATATCTTTTGGAGTAGGAGCGTGGCTAGCCCATCTGTAAAAAATTCAAAACTGTCCTCGGCTCCAGACTTTCAACGTTGCCAAAGACGAGATGGTGCTACGACCCAGTGCCGGATTTACAGTGGCGGGGTCCTGGGGCACCGTACATGGTGGGGGCCCTTGTTTCAGTCGGTCAGTACTTTCCGTGGTGCTTCACAAGGATAAATTATGACCACGTCCATGGAGATGCCGGACCTCGGTGCAACTATACCGTGCGCGGGAAATGGTCAATGTACAGTAGTTGGTTTGTTTATTACCACCCAGGTTCTGAAAAGAGTGCCTACTTCACCTTTGCTTTTTCAGTTTACATCTTCTAAGATTTTCCATCAACCATCTTGCATGCTATTCAAGACTACATTACGCTGCTAGCGTCCGTGACTTCCTTACTGAAAAATGAGCTCCGTAAAATCAAGCTGTCTAAGAATGTTCCTTTCTATGCGTAGCAGTGACAAGGTATGAAGTCTGCTGTGCGTCATGCTTGTCCGATGACTGTTCTTGTGAGCTCGTCTACGCGTGGATGCTCTAAAGAACGCTTATTGCTGCTCGAGGAAATAGAAAAAGGCAACAGCAGCAGGGCAGCACCGGCAGTTGATTTTGCCAGAGGGAGCGCCGAACAAGGCACCCACGTGGCCAGAGGATTTTCTGTTGTACTATAAGGCTTGAAGACCTTTGTACTTTCCACTCACGGACGCAGCGTTGTCGTAAGACTGCTCGCCAGACCTTTTGCTCATGTCATGTGCGCTGAGGAAACTCATTAAAGCCCTGAACATGTCCTCAGCCTTATGCGCGTGGTCATGCATGAACCATACGGATCCTTCAGCTGGCGTAGTATTTTCCAATTGCACGAAAATCCTTGCTGCATGCGTGATCTTGGCAAGAATTTAAAGCCGTATCGTTTAACTGCTTGCAGTGGTGGGGCCCCTTTCTGGTCCCCCCCCTTAAATCCGGCACTGCTACGACCAGAAAATTTTCGAACTGTATATTCCAGAGTTTAGTCTACAAGTTGCTATTGTCACACCTGGCGAACGGCAGTGTTCACAAGCCCGCAGCACGAGACAGTAAGCGCATTCTTTTCACTTGCACTCGACTGCACTACCTCGGACTCCACGCAAGACGGGTTTTCGGGAGCTGCACTTTCCAGCTGAAAGGAACATTATTAGTGATGTCTTTCTTTTCAGCAGGAAAGTGCAGCATGCAAATAACCCAGTTCAGATCTGGTGCAGGAGGTGCAAGCGAAAAGAATGCACCTAGTTTAATATGAACACTTTCGAAAGAAGACGAAGCAACAAGCTGTCGAAGCTCGACGTGAAGATAAACAGCTTACATTGCATTTTGTCGCTCGGGTTAGAAAAAAAAATCTAACTATTTGGTGTCCATGGCGTATGGTACCAAATGACATTTCCTCTAATAACGTTTCCTCAAATGACATTTCTTCTATTTTCCTCTAATAGTATAGATATCTTTGCGGTGCACCGCGGGGTCAACTGGGTTGCCTTTTATGGGCCTATGTTCACAGTCACTGCACTTTAGTGCTCATGTTAGTTGGATATGCTAAGTGTGTCCCCTCGCCATATGTGAAAGAGAAACTCCACTGAATACTAGCATTGCACGCCTTATTCGGAGAACATATACGCAACGACACAATACGACGTCATTCAACAGACAACCTTCAAAAGCGGTATCGCCTAAGGGGGAAAGAAAGCAGCAGCTTATAGCCTTCATTTTGGAACTGTAGCCATTCGAGTGTTTTATCACAAGCTTCGGTGTTCAGCTAGGTCCTATGGCATTTAACTATATCTTCGCATATAATTGTTGTATGCATGTGTTTTGCGTACGGAATATTGAGCGCTATTCATCGCACCGCCTTGGCCACCAACGCCTGTAGCATAAAGAATCACAGTTCCGTCGTGGCACATAACTCCCGGGTAAAGTTGCGGATTCTCATCTTAGTGTGGGCAAATGCGAGAAAATAAGCATGCCCGATTGCGGGCGATTACCTGCTGTCCTCGGGAACTTCTATTTGAACGGGAGGGTGTGCATCTGGAGTGCAATTAGGCGCCTTCAGCTTGCACGCCATGGACTGTCGTCTTGAAAGAGGTGGCGGAGACAGCTTGTGGGAGGTGTTACGGCGGGAGACGAGAACGTCTTCTATCTTTTCTGGAGCGCCGTCAAGTTCTTTGTTGACCTTCCTCGTTTCATTTTGGTTACAGACGGGAGCCTTCGGTTCCTTTAGGATCGACGATAGGCGCCCTGACTCCTGGGTCGAGAACGAGGGAATTCTTCTCACAGGGAGGTGAGGTACGGACGATGTACGACGCATAACTAGGCCGAACCGCTCCGACGACGCCTTCCGCGAAGTCCTCCGTGGGCTCTGTGAGAAAGGGCGAAGTAGTACGCGGTCGTTGAGGACATCGGGGAGTGTCTCGAAAGACGTGGACAATACGTTGCACACATTGCAGGTTGTCCCGATGAGTTATATTGTATTGTACGCGTATCGCTTTATTAGATAACTTCAGAATATTCCCAGTACAGTATAGATTTCTTTGCTTGCGGCACGGACCGAAAACTAGAATGCTTAGCAATTCTTTCCAGCACGGAAGAAACGCTTCAGCGTAAGTACTGAGGAAAGAGGCCCATTCTGCTGACCTCACCAGTGAGGAGGAGCGGGAAGCATCCAATGGCGAGTCAGCTTAATGACCATGTTGTGTCTCGTTCCCTCTCTTTTATAGTAATTTCGCTTTTGTCTGCCAGCTAAGTTCGTTCATCGTGCACGTTGTTGCAGGGGCGGATCCAGTCCCTGGGTTTGAGAGGGGAGGGGGGAGCGGTTTCCTTGTTGAAGCGCGTACTGGGGGAGAGGAGAGAGAGGAATCCAATGTATGACTGATGTTTTGAGGGAGCGATCGCCCAACCGCCCCCCCCCCCCCCTTCCCTGGATCCGCCACTGTGTTCTTCCCTGATACGTTGTTCCTTACTGTGTCTACGCATCTCGTTCCTCAATTAGAAATGATAATGCAAGAACCGTGTGTCTGTGCGCGACAGCACCAACATTGACACCTCAATCATTTTGTCAACATCTTTTGTTGCGCACTGCGTAGAGAGAACGATAATCTAACACTCTGCGAAGGCTAAACGACAACACTTACTCCATACTCATGCTTCTGGTCAGTTTTGGAGGATTCAGCCTTGGCCTTTGGCTCCTCCTGGTGTATTTTGTACTGCTTCACTAACGAGGGCATCGACGGCGCAGGCGAATGGGTCAACGTAGGTTGCCAACTGGCCTCACAATGAGAAAACCTTCTTCCCACAGTGTCTGTTGTGTACATAGACACGCTTGGACTGAATTTCGTTACCTGCAGATGAAATACATTCAATGCTCAATTTTTCTTTATCTTCAGAGCGATAGTCGTTCGGCACACTCTTTACTCTGGACCTAGCTACTTACTGGTGACCCGTGGACTAGGGTACGCCACTGTACACGGCATAGTCTTCGAGCCAGTCATGAGGTTTTAGCGCTACAGGTGAAGTAGCCGGTTCCACACTAGTGGAGCCACAGTCTCCATATTATTTTGTAATCCAATCCGATCTCAATGAAAATGACGCTGCCGAACGCCGGCGTAGAGGCTAGTAGCTCTCTCCCCTTCCGCTTTGCTGTTTCCTCGTACCCATTAGCATGGGCGTTCCCAGGATTTTTTTACCAGGAGGAGGGGGGGGGGGGGCAAAGCGTGCAACCCTGTCACCTCTATTCCTGAAGACGGACACACCGGACTATGCGGGTGTTATAGGTTCATATTATTATAGCATCTGAGAAAAATAATGACAACCTATGTATAAAGAATGCACAGTTTTCAGAAGTGACCTTGAAGCTCCAGCGGGGCACCCCCTCCCCTTGCTCCCCTCTCGGTACGCTCGTGCCGAGTAGTCTACGTCACCCGCGCACCAGGTCTGCAGCTATAGCTTGACACTGTTCGTTTGCTTTGCTACCAAGTGTTCGTTTTCATGACTGTTGACAAATTATGTTTGTGATAATTAACAGGCAGCAATATGTTTTATATTAAAGGAGGTAAGAACACCTATCTGCAGGTATTTAGTTACCGGTGTAATAAGTGTAATATTGTTCTTCTAGGCTTCGTAATTCTATTTACAATTTGTTGTTCAAGACGTCTCCTTCATAATGTGTGCAGCGTTAATACAAAAACGCACTTTTTTTTCGGATACAGGCGAGTAGACGTACCCCCATCCAGATACCTCTATCCGTTGTTACGTCATATGAAGAACTGTAGCACCCAATCAGACGCCAACGCGGAGGTACAGTTCTGCTCTACACTTTTAAAAATGAACTTCACCACATAGCACGCTCCTAGCCGACCCTACACTCTTAAAAATGAACTTCACCACATAGCACGCTCCTAGCCAACCATCACCCCGAATGACAACGTTCTCGCCCTAGATTTGTTGAAAACGGCACAAAATAGGCTCCTCCTCCCGTTTTCAACAAATCTAGGGCGAGAACGTTGTCATTCGGGGTGGTGGTTGGCTAGGAGCGTGCTATGTGGTGAAGTTCATTTTTAAGAGTGTACCATCAGACGCTGTTTTGCAGATGTGGTCGAGAAAAGAGGGGACTTTTTTTGTCCCATCTGTAACTTTCGAGAGCATTGACTTCCAATTTGCTCACTTCTACTCCTCGGCTAATAAAATATGACCTCACCGTTATGATGCTGTGTCACTGCCCTGTGTTTCCATGTGCACTACTCGTCGCTGACTTTTCGGCTGACGCAAACAAAAGACAAAATTTAAACCAGGCATTCATTTTTTTATGTCCTCAACTTACCAACTGGATGGGGTAAGTTGATGAAAATATGTAGCCTGTCATTTTTGGCCCGTACGAAATAAATATCTGGTTTAGCACCACAATAATTTGTGGATCATTTCCCAAAGGTTTGGGGATTCAGTTAACAAATTATGGGATAATATAGGCGATTATTCAGACTGCTATTAACAAAATAGTTAATATAAAATATGTCTTCGACATAGACCACCTTACCCTATATGATAATTGCTTTTACCACCCTTTTACACCCGTTATCAGACGCTATGTTGACCTAGGGGGTAACTATAGAAGTTACCACCTTTTCACGCCTTTTTTTCTTAAAGTGTACGATGCTACGGTGCTCACGCGCTGCCAGGAACCCGCCCCTAGCTGCTGAAGTTGCAGTCCTATGGATGGATGGATTCGCGCTTGGATGCCTACAGCCAGATTTCCTCAACCAGTATATATATAATTATGTTATAACAACAGTTGAACTGTTTTCAGTACAGCTGTTGTACTACCAATTCTACTCATACCAGCAGAAACGTTTGTACCCTTGCAGTTCTACTCATTTGAGTACAATTCTGGTTGCAACGGAG
Source organism: Ornithodoros turicata (assembly GCF_037126465.1). Taxonomy (NCBI): domain Eukaryota; kingdom Metazoa; phylum Arthropoda; class Arachnida; order Ixodida; family Argasidae; genus Ornithodoros; species Ornithodoros turicata. The sequence continues at coordinate 61,197,848 of NC_088201.1, read as the reverse complement.
TTCTACCCACACGGGTAGCAAGTTCCACTTTTCTTAGAGTGTGCTTTGATCAATACCTTCCGTCCCTTGACAGTAGTGCTGCTGCCTCCATCAGCCCAAGGTTCGAGAGTGTCGGACGAGCCTCGAGTTTTGCGAGCAGTGTTCCACGTGTGCTCCATGATCACCACGTCCTGCTCCAAGCTGGCGACCGTTCGCTCCACAAGCATGGTGGCGATCACTACAACGATCCGGCTGGGCAACAGAAAAGTAGACACGAAGGTGATGAGCACCAGGTAGGAGAAGAGCAGGTGCGCGTTGCAACCCAGCGTGCGCAATGCGTGCATGGCGATGCGAGAGAAGACACGGGACTGGTCTCCGATGATGACGATAATGAAGAGCGACGAAGCAGATAATACGTTCGCCTACGGGGACAAGGCAATTTTGCGTCATGCGCGAGAAGCTAGCATTTATGGGACGACTTAGTATCCGCGAAATGGACACACGACTGGTAAGAGGCACACATACAACAGCAAGTTGAAGATACACTTCTGGTGAGATATACCGTGCACTCTAAGGAAAAAAAAGAGTAATGTTACTCCTTTGGGGGACTAAATGCATTGCCACAAAAAATAGTCTCTTTCGGGAGTAAATGAATTTCCCGGAGTGGAGACTGCATTTCACGCTCTGTTCTAAGAGTCCCGGTTGCATAATTCGTGCGCATGCATGAAAATACTTTGAATCAAACCATCAAGCGTGATATATCGAGTGATATAAAATCTTGTGACATACATAGGGTACAATTTGCGAAGAAAGAAGCGCTAACTGTTTCTCACTCTGTGTGGGTGCAAAATTTCTAAGTTGGCTGAGTTATACAGCCTTATGCCATCAAATTGACCAAGAGCACATATTTATGTAGACTGTTGCATTCGGAAGACCATTCGCGAAGTTCAGTGACAAGTTGCAATCCTGGGCAGTAACTGTCGGGGTTATGGGACTAAAATGAGGAGTATTTGCAATCTAGGGGACTAGATGCTGCAATTACTCCCCATTCGACTCCTTTTTTTTTTTTTTTTTTAGAGTGTGAGCGTGGTACAGCGCGACGTCACTGGTCCAGAGATTCAAATTAGCCCAAATATTAAGGTCACTTGGAAATCTATGTGTGTTACTTGCAAATCTATGTAGCAACGAAATATATCGATATTTCTCCAGTGCTCCCTGTCGATGTTCAAGGCCCTTGGCCCATATTGCACAAGTAACGCCACTCCGTTCTTTTATTATCGTCATGATATCGGAAGTGACGTTACCTGTACCAACAGCAATCGCCTCTGTCTCTATATATGCACAGAACATGATCGCTACTCTGCCTGCTGTGTGTTCCAACTACCACACCCTGCCATCATACTGGAATGGGAAAACGTATCTGTGGGAAAACGTGCGGTCGAAAATTTACTTCAGTTCTCATGTTTCTGCTGCCTATTCAGGGAGAGGGTTTAAAATTTAGCGCGGTTATTTTATGTTTTTCTACGCGACACCCAAAAAAAAGTAGACATTGAAGCTTCCTACATTTATATACGGTACTTGCTTTCGCGTGGTGGACAAAACTTCTTCAGGAACGTTCTTAATTGGTACCGAAGAAGCATGGTCCGCCACACGCAAGCTAGGGTCGTAAATAAATGTGGAAAGCTTCAGTGTCTACTGTTTTTGTGTGCTGTTTTATCTTCGAGTCTTTGAGACTCTGACTCTTTCCCTTCTTCCTACGCACTGAAACGCACATTATGGCGTTTGACACGCCAGAAAGGACACTCACAGCTCCCACCTATCCTCTAGTGTAGCTTTTGCTAACCTATAGTATATGTATACTTTTGGCGTGCTGTTGTTGCCGTCTCTCTCCCTCTCGCTCTCTCTCCTTGATAGTTGACGTCACTTACATCAATATAGCTCGACGCTAGCCTGTCGGGTGCCATGACTCCAGAAAGTGGCATTAGAACAACGGGAAAAAATGCACTGATGGCGCGAGGAAGATGGGCCCCTACCATGGACAACACGGTTACCAGGATGCAGTACATGCACTTGCTGTCCTGCAGCCAAGGCAGATACATCAATTCTAAACCTTTACATGCATTCCGGTTCCGCTTTACATCGTTTCCGAAGAGGAAAGGTGCTAAGTAGAGGGGTAGAGCGTAGCCGAAGATAAAGTTGATGCGGTTCCTCACTGGCGTCGGGTAAAGGCAGGCTCCAAGTTGCTTCAGAAATTGAGTCCCTGCGTACGACATGAGTATAATTTACCATGATGTGCGATGGTCGCTCCGAAACGCACTCCGTGTTAGAGCCCTGCAGGAGCCGACTTTTCCAGGCCCGTCCCGGCCCGGGCGCATCGAAAAATGGCCTGGTCCGACCCGGGCCCCAACCTTCATGTTTTTATGCGGCTCGGCCCGGTAGCCCAGTGAGTAGAGTCCGGCCTGGCCCTGCGCCTCAACGAATAGAGACCGGCCTGGTATTTCCAGCCCTGACTTACACGTTTCTAGCGCTTATCAAACAAATTTATAAATATATAAGAAGAAAAGACAAGGGCCACAAACATACAAGTGCTGGCGGTTTAACACCGCAACAGCACAAGACCAAGTTAAATCCAGAACGCTCACGTGCAAGGACATTATCGTTACACAATTTACATTATCAAGTTTTTGCGGAGGTAGAGGATGCTGTCGACAAGCTCCTTCTCCCAATCCCTACCTCTCTCACCAAGCTTTGCAACGTGATTGTGAAATACGTGAGGAGTCAGTGGCTAGAGCCAGTGGAATCTGATGTGGCTCTGAGAATCTTCTGGAGGGTCGCATCACACGCATAATGCAGTGTCCTTTGCATTATGCACATTTGCTTGTCTTTGCAAATGTATGCACAGGAATGACGCAAGCTGTTGATGATATGAACTATATGTGGACACATGCTCGGCATTGAGTATTCGACATAAGAAGACGTCCCCCTATCACCCTCAAGCAAACATAACTGAGCGGGTCAATAGGAATATCAAAATAATGATGGTGACACTTACCACCAGGCATAAGGATTGGGACCCTCGTCTAACGGAGATTGGCTTCGCCACTCGTACGACGGAAAATAGGTCTACCGGATTCACCCCTGCCTATTTGAATTTTGGACGGGAAATGGCATTTCCACTGGGAAATGCGCTACGAACAATGAGGGAACAACCTCTTCGTCCGTATGCACGATATGCGGAAGACATTCGCAACCTCCTCTCAACTGCAGTTCGCTGTGCACGTGAGAATCTTAAGGTCGCACGACTGGAGCAAGCATCCCAGTACAACAAGGGTCGACGCCAGGTCGCATACCGCGTAGGAGACTTAGTCCTGAGGCGAACGCATCCACTTAGCGACGCGGCGAAGGGCTTCGCAGCTTCTCTAGCGGACCGATGGGACAGGCCTTACCGGGTGAGTGTGCAACTTACACCCGTTACTTACAGACTTGAACATTGCAATACAAGCGAAGGGTCTGGCCCAGTTCACATCACAGACCTCAAGAGATTCATCGATCGCATCTTGGAGCAAGATGAAGGGCAAGAGGACTCCGGCACAAGTTCGTCGCAATCCCAACCCTTCCACGGCCCCATCGACACGGGGTCGCAGCCCGCTGAAGATTGGACAGTACAGGGCGGGTTACCGGGGTTTCCTCGCTATAACCTTCGCCCTCGTATACCGCCAAGGTGATGTTTTCTTTCTTTTTTTATTATCGCAGATGCCCATGATCGCCCTGTCCGGAGCCGCCAGACAACTTCCCGGGGCCAAAAACGCGGAAGCAACCGTCGCTGGCCCACACAGCGACCAACCACACAGGCCGACCGTGACACTCCCCCGCCACGTCGCTTCACCAGCGTGGCAACCTGGACGGTGCTCGTGGGAGACATCAGCATAAGCTACTGTTCCCGGACCCGCTGGAGAAACCAGGCGCGCCCCCTGATCACAGACGCAGCTTCTAGTATCCCGGAACCTTTCAGAGGCCTGGGCCTCAGTGACCGTTATCCCACGGAGCCACGCCCTACATACACGAAGCAGGAATGCAACGCTCTGTGTTCGATCTGTGGCGTTCTCATGATCCACTTACCAACCCACCAAGCTGGAGCTCTCCACTCTCAGCACCTCCGTCAACACACTCTCCAACAGGAGGAAGCTCTCCGCAGTACCCGCCACCATCTCACCTCAAGCTTTGGTCGAGGCCATAAACATCGTACGTCAACTAGCCCCCCAGCTATTGGCACGACCCTCCATAACGGCTGACAGTGAGGATGTCATTCTTGATCTGCCTGACCTCCCGGACTTTTAGCTTCAAGGGGGGGGGGGGGGGGGGAGATGTGGGGGTGCACATGTTCACGCTTATCTCGGCTGATAAGATTGTGCGCGAACTTTCCGGACACGCCCCCGTGTTTTTCAATTCTTGGCTATTTAAGCAGCAAGACAACCACGGGACAAGTTAGTCTCGTCTGGCGCATGCTAGGCGGTCGAGGATCTGCAGAGTGCACCATGTAAGGAAATAAACCTTGTTTCTTGTTGTTAATTGCTGTGTTCGTGTTCTTCGGGGTTACGGCGGGTCGGATACGGAATTACCCCGGGTTTGTGAGCCGAGGATCCCACAACTAACAGCCCTCCATTGTGTGAAATTAGCTGCGTGGCCCGGCCGAGCCTGACTCTCAGAAGTTTGTCGGCCCGGGCCCGGTCTGCGGTGCTGGCGTCTTTTGTCGGCCCAAGCTCGGATCGGCCCGGAGCATACAGCCCATAACAAGCCCGGCCCGGCCCGTGCAGGGCTCTACTCAGTGTTACGCGGCCATTCGGAAAGTACCACGTCGCGGGAAAACAAAGCTGCGCTGCCCCGACAGGCTCGATCCTTAGTATACCAATGAATGGATGCTCTCTTGGGATTGGGGAAATTTATCAGAAAATAAAAAATAAGGAGAAGGAGGCTGGTATAGTGGAGAAATGACAACTCGCACCAACTTCCCAGCCGCCCTCGATCACTACTGGTTGGTCCGTTCTATGTACATGCGATGTCTGACTGTGGAATGATTCCATTATTTTTTTCGACTTGTCACATGTGTCAATGGAATGTTCATGTTTCATCCAATGTCCCCACCCTTCGTCATTCTACGAATCTTATCTGTGTTCTTCGTCGTTTTCAGAAGGTCAACATAATTCAGAGAATACTCGTTGATTAACTACGTTCAACGAGGAAAACTAATTTGGAGCTATTGTGGCATTAAAAGCTTGAGACAAGTACGTTGATTGCTCGTCATGTCTACGTTGATATTGATAATGCAACAACCGAGGCCCTAATGCGCCAAAGCTATGATAAAATATGGAGACGGTGTAATGAGGTGTTTTCTATAGATCGTTCATCTACACAAACACTGCAGTCTTTAATCATCAGCACTAGATGGGCACAGAAAGTTAAACCTGGGTGTCCTTCTGTGTCTTTCCAGTCACACAGTCACGGGACCTACACTCACAGAGGTATATCTCCGCGAGAGAAGAATGTAGTCTGCACGTTGAGAGTGGGGTATATACGAGGAGATGGCGACGACATGCAGGGAGACGGGAAAGCCGATTCACATATTTGAGGAACACATACGAAGAGGACGGCAAGGAAATGTTACCTCTTTCTACGGTACACCAGCTCGCTCGCACCATTCCAATTTGCTCACATGTTTTGTTAACGCGAATATTTTACGTGTGCTTTAAAATCGTAAAAATTTGCAAAAAGTACGTCGTATCCGACGAGCGTTTTCGCAACATGATCAGTGTACAAGCAACAGCTAGAAGCGCACCACGTTGTAACTCGGAGACGTCATGCGTACGCCTTGGCCAATCATAAACCTCCTTAGAGTTGTGTTGCGGAGCGGAGTTGCATTGCAGGAGTTGACTTGTACCGAAGTATAGGTTCGTGATACAACGCATTACGGGCAAATGCGCACGGAGCACCATGCAGCGCTTCTCACGTATTAGTTGACTATCGGTGGCCTATTACTTACAAGGATAATGCATCGCCCCACCCATGTTGTTGCCTTGTTCTGTGGAAGTCCCAATCATCCTTGCTATGGCAGGCACTGAGTGCTCGTCTACGCCATATTACTTTGCACGCTCACGTGCCCTGATTTACTTCTTTCTTTGCCGCCCTCTGGAGCTATCTGTGGTTCAGAGTGCCAAGCGGACTGCTGTCTGCTGTTGATGTCACGCAACAAGACGAAAAGGGTTTATCAGTAAAACCACTGACATTGACCCTTACCGTTGCTCGAAACCCTACTTCAATAATCACACAGTCGATCAAGAGCTACCATATGCACAATATTTTCGCTGTATGGCTGTCATCAGTGAGTTTTAGCACGGTCTCTCAATACTCTCTCTGGTCAGGAAGCTCCGGCAGAATACAATGGAATGGATCGACTTGCTCAGGGTCCGGAGGTGTCGCGCGGGAGCGCTAGTGTGTGGGTGCGCTATCGGGGCGCCGTCCTCCGTTAGCAGACGACGTAGCCATAGGGCTACACGTGCAAGGTATATCTAAACTGGTAGCGAAAACAAGCGAAAACATCAAATCAGACCCATCGACAAAGCTACCAGCATGAGGCGCGAGCGATCCTGAGTGTTGGTATGGCAGAGGTACGATCGTAAACAGAAAAACTTTACAACATGGGCATGGCTTGTGTGTGTACTAACAGGTTATTCATAATTTCGATGTAGAAAAAACTTTCTGTTGCCCCCTTCGTGGAAATATACGAAATCATCTACCACCCGAGTACATTTCCGTCCTGCTCCCTTTGCGCATGTGTCACAGTGGGCGTGTTTATCCGTGCATCTCTGTATCCGTGCCGTGTGCCCGTGCATTGTAATACGGAGTACGTACACTTTTTGGATTAAACAGGGAGCGACGTTCACATCTCGGAGCTGTAGACCAAGAATTACACGTGTGAACAGATGAATACAATGCATCCCCTGTTGCTGCCACCGCGAAAAAAGATTTCGTCATGGGACAAGCGGCCATGATAGCGTAAGTGTTAGCAGGAATCAGCTGTGCACCAACGATGCCATGTTTTGTTGCAATGTACCTATAATGCCCTTCAGTTTGGAGTTGTCTAAATACGTGATAACTGTATGTATTTCGAACTGATATGTTTAATTAAACCTGATATGATTTATTTTTCTGTATTCTCGTCTGGTGTTGTTGCCTGGGTCAGGGAAAGGGAATACAACGCAAACAAAGTGGGCGAATGTAAACGTGCCATGGCTAATTATTATTATACTACTAATAATTATTATTATTATACGTATTATTCATAGTGCTTGCGTCATATCTGACATCATTTATTTACAATCGTAGTAGTCCGCGCAACGGATGGATGGCGCTGACCGTCTCTATCATGGCGTCATTCTGAAGACACAGGGGCCTATGGGAGTTGCGCTACCTGTTTAGATATACCTTGACACGTGTTTAGTCGGCAACTGGAATGGGAGTCCGTCAGCTCGACAGTTCCTTTGCCTCTTCGTTGATTCGTAATTGCGTATCAGCATGCCTAAAGACATGCTGTGTAACTGGTTGCGACGCAGGGAAACGGATTTTTCGTTTTCCATCGGAACCCGTTGAAAGAGAACGGTGGAAACGAGCAATTCCACGTGTGGAGACCGAAAGCTTCAAGTTCGACTCACCAGCTCCCGTGGCATTGTGGTTAAGATGATCGCTTTTCCACACCGAGACTGGGAGGTGACACGTGTTCGAATCCTGTCACAGGCCGTGCTGTCTGAGGTTTTCCCTTGGTTTTCCGAAGTCTTTTCAGACGAATGTCGGCACAGTTCCCCCTGAAGTCGGTCCAGGACGCATACTAACCCCCTGTCCCCTGCACACTTAGAAATGAACTTCACCACATAGCACGCTCCTAGCCAACCATCATCCCAAATGACAACGTTCTCGCCACTCATTTATTGAAAACGGGAGGAGGAGCCTATTTTGTGCCATTATGCACGGCACAAAATAAGCTCCTCCTCCCGTTTTCAACAAATCTAGGGCGAGAACGTTGTCATTCGAGGTGATAGTTGGCTAGGAGCGTGCTATGTGGTAAAGTTCCGTTGGCGCCACGTACATAATATGCTGTTACATGTACAAAGGTAATCACTCAGCTGCGCTGCGATTATGCAAAATACCCTGACTGATCCCGGTATGATGGTGTTCCGGTAGTAATCGTCGGGTACAGCAGGCTAGAAAATTTCAGGGGAAGGGAAGAGTCAAGCCAAAAGATATCATACAGTTTTGGTGCTTGTTGCTTTTTCGAAATACAACATAAAAACGAAAATACAAAAAAGGATGAAGCACAATGTAATCCTTCATTTTTACACGACTGTAATCTGGAGCAACGTAATCCATATGTGACAAATTAAGCAAACCCAAAATGTAAAAATGAAAAGTATGTATTTTTCAGACGTTACTTCACTTCACCACGTAATCCAATCACACATTGCCAGTGAAGGAAACAATATTTCAAAAAAGCACTAGAACCCTGCATTGAGAGAACTGAAGTGACAATTGACCAAGTCATTGTGCTGCCGGTCGCAATCTCATAATGTGTGCGAGTCTTTGCATAGCATTGGTACTTTTTTAACATTTCACGTCTCTCAACAATAATTTTCTCCATCAAATAAGCTTTTTTGGTAAAATGTCAGACACTGGGACTGTTGATGCTGCATCCTGCTAAAAGCGCTAAAATGATGGTAAAAAGAGGAAGACACACATATTGCGCTATCAGTTTTCGTTCTCTGACTCCTATTTTAGCGCTTTTAGTAGGGTGCATTTTTGATACTTTTGGGGTGATTTTTTGTGTGAAGTCCAAGTTTGGGTGCTTGAGTACTTGATAGGAATATACTGGAAAAAAGCACATTGAGCACAGTACACGATTTGAAATGTACTTAAAGTAAAGTAAAAGTACTGAGAAATGTTTTTTTTTTTCTTTTTAATTCTGTGCTAGCGACGCGAAGCAACTGCGACTGAGGAATGTACTTGAAGTACTACTTGAGTACTTGGTACTTCTCGTTCACTGGCTAGGAGAAACGTGTGTCGCACGTTCGATCTTGAGTTGCTGCAGATTAAGCCCGAGGGTCTTTCTTTCGAGAGTATAAAAGGGCCGAAATAAAAGAAATAAAAAAGGGAAGAATTAATGAAAATAAATATAAATTAAAATTTAGCATTTACATCGTGTACAGCAACTGGTACGCGGCTGCTGATCACATCTTGCGTCACACACCATTATCGGTTAACTGCTTATGTTTGGGACGTAACCAACCTCGGGACTTACTTTATGTTGACCTATACAATGCTAGTTCTCCTATCTCTCGTTTGGAAGGTCAGCATAACGTGCATGCAAAACAGCATGACAGTTTTGTGTGTGTGTGTCTGTGTGTGTGCGCGCTTTTTTTTAACTTCCGGAGACAGTGACGTTGTGTCTGACATATATGTTATGTAAAAAAATAGAGATTTTATTGTGTTTGCGCGTACATATTATGTACCGCTATTTAGGCCATGGCTGTTGGCGGGCACGGTTAAATAAATTTTTAAAAAAGACAGTGTCCGCGGTTGTATGAAGTCCTCTGTTCAACAGAAATTAAGCTGGTTGTAATGCACTATGATACACTGCATGGCCAAACACACGCTCAAATACTGCTAGGCACCTTCACAAAGGCGGGCGCGCCAAGGCAGCCGCAATGTGAACACTGCCGGGGAGTGCCCCCCAATCTACCAGAGCGCCATCGCGCGGCCGCGGCGAGCCCTAAGGAGTTTTTTGCCGGGGTCACCTGACCAGAGAGAGTATTGAGAGACCGTGCACCACGGAAACCGATTTAGTATATCGTACATTATCGCCTTTGCGTACGTAAGGGGTAGCGTAGTGGTTCTGCGCACTGTGCGAAGCTCTCTTTATGGTTTGTGCGTGCGCAGAATCACCAACGCTATCCCTTATGTACGCAAAGGCGGTAGCGTACGTTACACTAAAACTCTTTATTGTGCAATTTAATTTGCGAAAACGCCCTCAAAACCGTGAACGCCCTGAACCGTGAACGGTGAATCACAGTAGCAGACGAATTCTGACCATTAATTGAAGGAGGGAGAGGAGACTTTGAGCAGGCCTTCTGTATCTAGGTGGTGTTAGCAGCATACTTGCGGAGTGACAACTACGTCACTCCCACTACAGAACCGTTCACACGCTACGACAGGTGTCTCTGCACAAGAGAGAGAATAAAGGTTGGAGAAACCACTTGGACAGGTGTCTGTCCAACTCACAAGGCAGCAATAAAGGGGTGTTTGTAGACTGGCATGGTTCTCCGCTTGGGTGCACAACCCGCGTGCGCTTAGCCTTGAGCTGCTACACCCTCATTTGGAAGAGGTACCAATGAGGTCGCTCGACAGCCAATACGGGAGCGAGGGAAATTGGGGAGTTTCGCAGACAGCTGACCTGCTTGGCAATCATTCCCTGATTTTTTGTCGCCTCTTGGGTAAAGCCTGTTTTGACGGCAGAATCGCCGTTGTGCCGCCTATAAAGCCTGAATCCAAGTGGAATACCTCCGGAATCAGCTTACCGGCAGGCTGGTGGGCGCCATTGTGACGCGGCCCGGCAGTTGATCGACGCGTGCTTCATCGCGCTTATTGTAATATACCCGGTGGCGGATCCGGGGGGAAGGCGATCGCCCCCCGCAAACATTAGTTTTCCACCCCTCCCATTCCAAGATCTTCCTTCTCCCTTCTCTATTCCTCCCTTCCCCCCACCCATTCGACAAAAAACACTCCCCCCCCCCCCCAAAGTGAGGTTCTGGGTCCACCCCTGAATGTACCAGAATCGCCGGTTTACAGCCCGCAGCGGCTTGTAATATGGCGGCGAGGGGGTTGTCGCCGCTTCAACGATGAAGTGCTCTCGAGGAATGAAACGGCCGTAGCAAGATCTACCGTAAACTAAAGCCCTGCACCATTCGCGGATACCCGCATGAAACGTGCGGGTTTGGATGAAATATGGACGCTTATGATCTGCGGGTCGGATGCGGATGGCGCCAGATCAGAAGCAGATCGAGTGTGGATAAACCGCGAGATTGTGCCACCAATTTTCGCCGCACTATTCACCGAACACAGATTACAAGGTGAACGCAAGCCCCTCGCGCCAGAGCGGTATACACGGCTCTGCCTCGCGCCAGTGCCGTGTATGCCAAAGGGAGTGTGGCCCACGACCTACTACAGCTTTTTCCGGCGTTATTAATCCTCTTGTCGTATATTTTAATCCTTATACCATAACATTTAATCCATTTACCATCGGAATTAATCCTCCTTTCATTATTTTTAATCCTCATTTCACATAATTTAATCCGTTACTCATGCAATTTAATCCAAGTGACTATGTGTGGGCTACGTGACTTTTTTTGCGTATTTTGGGACAATTCCCATGTGTACGCGTATTGCACATGCTTTTCACTAATATTGTGGGTTTCTGCAACATAATGGGATACTGTGGGATTGTCAACCTCGATTACTGTATAGTGTGACCATTCCCATGTCTACGAGTATTACTCATGGTTTCCATTAAAAACGTGGGTTTCTGAACCGTAATGGGATACTGTGGGACTGCCAATCTGGATTGTGATATTGTGGGACTATTTCCATGTCTACAGATATTACATATGCTTGTATTAAAAACATGTGTTTCTGTATTGTAATGGGATACTGTACTGTGGGACTGTGTATATGGATTACGGTATTGTGGGACTATTCCCATGTGTACGGATATTGCCCATGCTTTTCATTAGATATGCGGGTTTCTGCACTGTAATGGGATACTGTGGAACTGTGGGTCTTCGTTACGATATTGTGGGATTATTTCCATGTCTATGGGTATTACCCATGCTTTTCATTCAAAATGCAGGTTTCTGGAGTATAACGGGGTACTGTGGGATTTTCTATCTGGTTTAGGATATTGTGGGACTATTCCCATGCGCGCGGGTATTACCCATGCTTTTCATTAAATATGTGCGTTTCTGCACTGTAATGGGATACTGTGGGACTGGCAACCTTGATTACGATATCCTGGAACTATAAGCACGTCTGTGGCTATCCCCTGTGCTTTTCATTAAAAACATGGGTGGAACTATTCCCATGTGTGCGGGTATTACCCATGCTGTTACAATAAGCATGTCTATGGGTATTTCCCGTGCTTTTCATTAAAAACACAGGTTTTTGCACTAATGGGATACTGCGGGACTGTCAATCTTGATTAGGGTATTTTGAGACAATTCCCATGTCTACGCGTATTGCACATGCTATTCATTAATAATGCGCGTTTCTGCACCATAATGGGATACTGTGGGACAGTCAATCTGGATTGTGGTATTGTGGGACTATTCCCATGTCTACGAATTTTTCCCATAATTTTCATTAAAAATACGGGTTTCTGTACCGTAATGGGGTACAGTAAGACTGTACCTTGCTTACGATATTGTGGGACTATTCCCATGTGTGCGGGTATTACCTACGCTTTTCATTAAATATGCGGGTTTCTGCACCTTAATGGGATGCTGTGGGACTGTCGATCTTGATTACGATATCCTGGGACTATATGCATGTCTACGGGTATTCCAGCTCCTTTCCATTAAAAACGTGGTTATTTGCACTGTAATGGCATACTGCTGGTCTCTCAATCTGGAGTATGATATTATTGGGACTATTTCCGTGTCTATGGGTGTTACCCATGCTTTTAATTCAAAATGCAGGTTTCTGCAGTATAACGGGGTACTGTGGGATTTTCTATCTGGTTTAGGATATTGTGGGACTATTCCCATGCGCGCGGGTATTACCCATGCTTTTCATTAAATATGTGCGCTTCGCACTGTAATGGGATACTGTGGGACTGGCAACCTTGATTACGATATCCTGGAACTATAAGCACGTCTGTGGCTATCCCCTGTGCTTTTCATTAAAAACATGGGTTTCCGCACTGTAATGGGATACTCTGGGACTGTCAGTCCTGATTACGATATTATGGGGCTATTCCCACGTCTACGGGTATTCCCCGTGCTTTTAATTTAAAACGCGGGTTTTTGCGCTTTAATAGGATTCTGTGGGTCTGTCAGTTTGGATCACGATAGTGTGGGACTATTTCATGTCTACGGGTATTACCCATGCTTTTAATTCAAAATCAGGGTTTCTTCACTGTAATGGGATACTATGGGACTGTCTATCTGGATCACAGTATCCCATTACAGTGCAGAAACCCGCATTTTGAATGAAAAACATGGGTAATACCCATAGACACTGAAATAGTCCAACAATATCGTAATCCAGTTTGACAGGCTCGCAGTATCCCATTACAGTGCAAATAACCGCGTTTTAAATTGAAAGCAAGTGGAATACCCATAGACATGCATATAGTCCCAGGATATCGTAATCAAGATCGACAGTCCCACAGTATCCCATTAAGGTGCAGAAACCCGCATATTTAATGAAAAGCTTGGGTAATACCCGTACACATGTGAATAGTCCCACAATACCGCAAGCAAGGTTGACGGTCCTACTGTATCCCATTACGGTACAGAAACCCGTATTTTTAATCAAAACCATGGGTAAAGTATGTAGACATGGGAATAGTCCCACGATACCACAATCCAGATTGACCATCCCACAGTATCCCATTACGGTGCAGAAACCCGCATTGTTAATGAAAAGCATGTGTAATACCTGTAGACATGGGAATTGTCTCAAAATACCGTAATCAAGATTGACAGTCCCGCAGTATCCCATTAGTGCAAAAACCCGCGTTTTTAATGAAAAGCAGGGGGAATACCCATAGAACACGCTTATAGTCCCAGGATATCGTAATCAAGATTGCGAGTCCCACAGTATCCCGTTACAGTGGAGAATCCCACATATTTAACGAAAAGCATGGGTAATACCTGCACACATGGGAATAGTCCCACAGTATCCCATTTCAGTGCAGAATCCCACATATTTAACGAAAAGCATGGGTAATACCCGCACCCATGGGAATAGTCCCACAGTATCCCATTAAAGTGCAGAAACCCGCATATTTAACGAAAAGCATGGGTATTACCCGCACACATGGGAATAGTACCACAATATCCTAAACCGGATAGACAGTCCTACAGTATCCCGTTATACTCCAGAAACCCGCATTTTGAATGAAAAGCATGGGTAATACCCATAGACATGGAAATAGTCCCACAATACCGTAATGAAGATTGACGGTCCCACAGTATCCCATTACATTGCAAAAAACGCGTTTTTAATGGAAAGCACTGGGAATAACCGTAGACTTGCTTATAGTCCAAGGATATTGTAATGAAGATCGGCAGTCCCACATTATCCCATTACAGTGCAGAAACCCACATATCTAATGAAAAGTATGGGTAATATCCGTACATCTGGGAATAGTCCCACAATATCGTAATCCATATACAGAGTCCCACAGTATCCCAATACAATGCAGAAACCCACGTTTTTAATGAAAACCATGGGTAATACTCGTAGACATGGGAATAGTCCCAGAACACCGTAAACCAGATTGACAGTCCCACAGTATCCTGTTATGGTGCAGAAACCCACAATATTAGTGAAAAGCATGTGCAATATGCGTACACATGGGAATTGTCCCAAAGTACACAAAAAAGTCATGTAGCCCACGCATGGTCACTTGGATTAAATTGCATGAGAAACGGATTAAATTATCTAAAATGAGGATTAAAAATAATGAAAGGAGGATTAATTCTGATGGCAAATGGATTAAATGTTATGAGTAGTAATAGGGGGTGCAGCATAAGCATGGGTGAGATTTAGAAACCTGGACCCCTGACCCCTGCCCTGAGCCCTGCGCGTATTTTTCCCCGCGCGGCGCGTGTGCGGAGGGTTGTCCGCGCGATTATAACATGCAGAGACATGCAAAGAAGGGTCATACACAAAAAATACAAGTGAAAATATATTTATTAATGCCAATTGTAATGCCAATCAAGTCGCCAATTGTAAAGCCAATAGTGCTGGGAATTGTGCCAATTGTGATGCCAATCAGGTGAAGGAGAAAAACCCAGCCGAAAAACCTTCACCACCTGTAACAGGGTGGCGCTTGGGTGGAGGGCTGCTGTGGTGGGCGGAGCGTGATCGGAGGGCTGCGTGCGCGCTTACCCTTCAGCCTGTGCTGACTTCTTTCACCATTTTCCTACTTGGGCCGACTTCCTTCCCGCGACCGGTGCGCGGCGCTCGAATGGAGGGCTGCTGTGGTGGGCGGAGCGTGACCGGAGGGCTGCGTGCGCGCTTACCCTTCAGCCTGGGCCGCCGACTTTCGTCATTTTTCAGCCTGAGCCGACTTGAATCGTATTTTTTTTTTTCAGCTACAACTGGTGTGCAGTAGGCTGTTTACATGCAAAGGATAGCCATACACAAAAGTACAAGTGAAAATATATTTATTAAAGTCACTAGTGTCAGAAATTATGTTATGACTGTGCGTGAATGGGAAAAACTTAGCCAAAAATCTGAAGCAGAAGGAACACAATACACGTAACAAAGAATATACTTATTACAGGTATGATACAATAGCATTGCATAGGCATCACAAATCAAACACATTATTTTTTATTAACTGTAATCACACAAGTTTTCAATGAATCAGGACGGACACCACATTTAATCAAAGAAGATATTCTTATTCAATATGATTACAAACAAAATTACAAGTTGTATTATAAAAAGTCTAATATTCCTATACGTGAGAACCATCAGTGCAATAGCAGGAAGTTCTGATAGCTGTATGTAATTAAATGTGAACAGCACAGACCCTGGAAGACTATGGGACACGAACACAAGAGGAAATAAAATCTATACCACTACAAAGAAGTTATTCTTAATCAAAACAACATAGTAATCTATCATTCAGAAAATCAGAAGAAAAAATCAAACTCATCAGAAAATAGACATGTTAAAAATGAACTTCACCACATAGCACGCTCCTAGCCAACAAACACAACAAAGAACGACTCGAACACAAGAGGAAATAAAATCTATACCACTACAAAGAAGATATTCCTAATCAAAACAACAGAGTAATCTATCATTCAAAAAACCAGAAGAAAAAATCAAACTCATCAGAAAATAGACATGTTAAAAATGAACTTCACCACATAGCACGCTCCTAGCCAACAAACAGAACAAAGAACGACACGAACACAAGAGGAAATAAAATCTATACCACTACAAAGAAGATATTCCTAATCAAAACAACAGAGTAATCTATCATTCAGAAAATCAGAAGAAAAAATCAAACTCATCAGCAAATAGACATGTTAAAAATGAATCACCACATAGCACGCTCCTAGCCAACAAACAGAACAAAGAACGACTCGAACACAAGAGGAAATAAAATCTATACCACTACAAAGAAGATATTCCTAATCAAAACAACAGAGTAATCTATCATTCAGAAAATCAGAAGAAAAAATCAAACTCATCAGAAAGTAGATATGTTAAAAATGAACTTCACCACATAGCACGCTCCTAGCCAACAAACAGAACAAAGAACGACACGAACACAAGAGGAAATAAAATCTATACCACTACAAAGAAGATATTCTTAATCAATACGATTACAATCAAATTACAAGTTGTATTATAAAACGTTTAATATTCCTATACGTGAGAACCATCATTCCAATAGCATGAATATCTGTCATAACATTTCGAGCGCAATAGGATAATCTCAATTTCATATTCCAACATTACTCAACTTTTAATTTCTTATTAAGTGAACAGCATAGACGTAAGGAAATAACGAGAAACAACACAATCAACAGCTACAATTAATAGAGAGCCAAACCTGCGCACCATCCAACACATAGAGAAATAATAGCTAATCAATCTATCAAAAGGCGAAATATTACAATATAGCACAGACTTAACGCTGAAGAACAGAGGAACACGCGGCGACACGTAAACAACAACAGAGGAAAATAATCTATCATTGAACCATCATAAAATCGACCAATATACAATTTTCATTCTAACAAACACTACGAACCTTGATGGAGGTATCCAAGACTTAGGAAATATGCACTGTTTTCACTCTTTTCCTCAAAGCCAGGAGACTTTATGTCTCTATCTATGTGACCATAGCACCACGCATGCTTTATCACTCAAAGGGTTGGGGGCTATATTCATTCGTCCAGCAAACGGGGCGCTCTAGAGGTCAGATAAGAGAGTTCAAAGGCGATACGTGCAGCGCAAATAGATGTCGATATTATTCGCGGGGATCACTATATTTTCGTATCCCTTCCTTGAAACGGAAATCTTTGGTCAAAGTGGTTGACAAGTCGACTAAGTTTGTACAGATGCGATATTGTTATTGAACATGTAGAGAAAGTTCAAATTATTAATTGGTAGCAACGATACTCAATCAAAAAGCGATAAACAAATTTTACATAAATTTTTTGTAAAAGCTTGCAACAGAAATTTCTAATGAACCACACAGAAATATCAAATGTGAAATGCAACTCAGAGTTATGAGGCATTCCCATCTTAGAGGT
The DNA here is from genome assembly GCF_037126465.1 of Ornithodoros turicata. Classification (NCBI taxonomy): domain Eukaryota; kingdom Metazoa; phylum Arthropoda; class Arachnida; order Ixodida; family Argasidae; genus Ornithodoros; species Ornithodoros turicata. The sequence goes on along the minus strand of NC_088201.1, from coordinate 61,180,266 downwards.
ACTTACTTATGTCAATCGAGTGAACAATTGAAACAAATACAGGACAATAATTATTTCGAGCAGTAAGTTCACAACTCATAGAATATCAGTCGAGTGAATACTTGAAACAAAATCAAAACATTAATTCTCACGACAGGTAGAGATTATAGCATTCTAAACCAGATAATAAAATTTTAATCAATAAAATAAACATAGCTATGCTTTTAATTAAGTGTTGATGTGCGCTTGAAAACAGAAAAAACAATTGCTCTACATTGAAAAGATGGACAGATTTTGTACTCGATACCATAAGTCATGGGAAGATGTGATAAAAAACTGCTTCGAAAAGGAGGAGCCGCGAAACGATTTCATTATCGCTGCATTTCAATACGTCCTAGACATGCTCGTATTCGGAGAAATGGTACAAACTACAGAACTGAAGGTGCAAGAATTTATATGCCGATTCTACAATACTTCTACAAAACATCTGCACATCAACGTCGGAAGGGCCACTAGGATTGATGGCGGAGTTTTTGAGGTTTGCCAACGAAGAATTGAAATACACTAGACCAGATGTAATTGCAATCATTGCAATGGGCATTGCGTTCATCAAGAAAGCAGTCGGATCAAATTATCATATACAAGCGGTCTATATCGCACGATTCATTACGGATTTGTTGAAATTACACATATCTGAGATGGAAAGTACATAAAATCTTATCACGTGATATGTTCCACTACCACGGCAACGCAATTATTTTATTCTACCAGTCAGTGATGTCGAATCAACAGAAGTTCAATATTGTCGTGCAAGGTCTGATGTATTATCACCTGTTGAAACTCAACAAACATATCAATTGCGGTGGACCACCGGACGATTTTCATCTAATACTCACTTGTACGCCATTCAAGAATCTTCATACAAAGAAAGGAAACATCAACAAGAGACTGTGCAAGTTCATCGCGACAAAGTGCAAGTTGTTGAAGCAATACAAACACGGCGACAACATAGCGCCTGCGTTAATCAACGCTGGATTCAAGCGCCCAATAATCAGAATAAACTATTTAATGTCTTCGGAATTCATCAATGAAGACAACAAACGAAAACTTCAGAGTTTGAAATAGAACTGTAATTTATCGAAATAAACAAGTGTATAACTGAAACAATAAATGTAATCTTTGTCATCATTATAATGAACATGTTATCATGTTGAACTCCGTTATCATCTCTGTTCGTCTCTGGACATCATCCTTTTGCGTTTTCATCATCTCATCATCGGATTGAACTTTCTGTATTAAGTGTACTGGGGTAGCCAGTTTGACTTCGTCGAAACTCACATCCCCATTTTTTCTTTATTCACATCACATCACATCATTATAATGAATTCTACGCATCACAATGAAAAACACCTTACATTTAGCATGGCTAGACTGAGAACAGTGATCGCTATAAGGAAACGAATATTCTACAATTTATGTAAGAATTCTCATATAGAATGAGACCTGACCACCAAATAGGTTTTACTCCACTACACTCTGTACAAGTTCAACACCCGAAGGATAGAATTGCCGGAGAAGGATCGATCATTGAAATTTAGAGACATGATACATCAGTCTATGATTACAAAAAGGATCACTAATCTCATGTGAAAACTTATCATATTTCATGAATTAAATTCCACAGTGCATGTATATTTCTCAATCAGTTGCACTAGCCCAGACATAGTAAAAGAAGAAGAAAGGCGTCTTTGACAAGCAACCCGATTGGAGCGCGAACAAATAAATAAATATTTTTGTCAACACAGTTGTCCGTTTGTATGACTGGATAGGGAAAATGAGCCATCCAAGATAGGGCAAAACGGGAAATAAGGCAAGATAACTGATTGCGGCGGGATAAGTCAAAGCCATCGCGACACAGTGTCATCGACTTTTACAATCGCATTCGGGTTCAGTGCCTAGGAGATAATACGAAGCCTTCGCGAAAAGCGAATCTATTATCAGATGCCACAATGCAAACGAAAGATTTTACGAGCATGACGTGCAGGCCAAGTCTACATTTCTAATCACATAGTCTTCGTAACACACAGCACACAAACGTATATGAAATAATTTCCAAGTGGCAATCAGATTTTGGGAGAGGCGGATCACACAACCGCCATCAGAAGTGCTTAACCAATATACAATGAAGATTAGCGTTATGCATAAACACAATGGAAGATATGTTATATTAATTATAACAACCAGATCAGCGCAGGTCACACATAAACGTCACACAAATTCACAAAATATACTCGAGCTTTCCCGTAACCATATAGAAAAACTATCACATTATTTTAGTGTCATAGCATCCGGCACTACAAGTGGAAAGGCCATACTTTAATTTTATAAGTTTTTAGCTCATAACGTTGTAAAACGCAAATTCCACACTAAAGATCATTTTCTTCTTTAAATTTTCAAAGTCAAAACTGCAAGCTATTTCTTGCATTTTTCTAAAGATATAGATTAACAAGTTTTGCATATACTCACACATACTATACAAGATATTTGATTGTGGATTAATTGCTAAAATTTATCGATTCACATTCAGGAGAAGTGATGACTACCACACATCAGTAAGAGTTTAATTACAACTTGAACAGGTATTGCGATTTATGATCAGTGTTGTAGATTGTGTAATTTCACAATACGCAAGCTTTAGGTCGCTCACTTTGACGAGCACTCTTTCACGATGTCAGAGAAGTTATTCGAATGGATTGATATTTTCTGTATACACTATAACATAATGCGAATTCTTTATGTCATGGATATTAAAAGTTACGAATATTTTCCGAACGAAAATTTACTTAAGGGCACTGAAGGCACTGAACCCGAATGCGATTGTAAAAGTCGATGACACTGTGTCGCGAACGCTTTAACTTATCCCGCCACAATCAGTTATCTTGCCTTATTTCCCGTTTTGCCCTATCTTGGATGGCTCATTTTTCCTATCCAGTCATACAAACGGACAACTGTGTTGACAAAAATATTTATTTATTTGTTCCGCGCTCCAATCGGGTTGCTTGTCAAAGACGCATTTTCTTCTTCTTTTACTATGTCTGGGCTAGTGCAACTGATTGAGAAATATACATGCACTGTGGAATTTAATTCATGAAATATGATAAGTTTTCACATGAGATTAGTGATCCTTTTTGTAATCATAGACTGATGTATCATGTCTCTAAATTTCAATGATCGATCTTTCTCCGGCAATTCTATCCTTCGGGTGTTGAACTTGTACAGAGTGTAGTCGAGTAAAACCTATTTGGTGGTCAGGTCTCATTCTATATGAGAATTCTTACATAAATTGTGGAATATTCGTTTCCTTATAGCGATCACTGTTCTCAGTATAGCCATGCTAAATGTAAGGTGTTTTTCATTGTGATGCGTAGAATTCATTATAATGATGACAAAGATTACATTTATTGTTTCAGTTATACACTTGTTTATTTCGATAAATTACAGTTCTATTTCAAACTCTGAAGTTTTCGTTTGTTGTCTTCATTGATGAATTCCGAAGACATTAAATAGTTTATTCTGATTATTGGGCGCTTGAATCCAGCGTTGATTAACGCAGGCGCTATGTTGTCGCCGTGTTTGTATTGCTTCAACAACTTGCACTTTGTCGCGATGAACTTGCACAGTCTCTTGTTGATGTTTCCTTTCTTTGTATGAAGATTCTTGAATGGCGTACAAGAGAGTACTAGATGAAAATCGTCCGGTGGTCCACCGCAATTGATATGTTTGTTGAGTTTCAACAGGTGATAATACATCAGACCTTGCACGACAATATTGAACTTCTGTTGATTCGACATCACTGACTGGTAGAATAAAATAATTGCGTTGCCGTGGTAGTGGAACATATCACGTGATAAGATTTTATGTACTTTCCATCTCAGATATGTGTAATTTCAACAAATCCGTAATGAATCGTGCGATATAGACCGCTTGTATATGATAATTTGATCCGACTGCTTTCTTGATGAACGCAATGCCCATTGCAATGATTACAATTACATCTGGTCTAGTGTATTTCAATTCTTTGTTGGCAAACCTCAAAAACTCCGCCATCAATCCTAGTGGCCCTTCCGACGTTGATGTGCAGATATTTTGTAGAAGTATTGTAGATTCGGCATATAAATTCTTGCACCTTCAGTTCTGTAGTTTGTACCATTTCTCCGAATACGAGCATGTCTAGGACGTATTGAAATGCAGCGAGAATGAAATCGTTTCGCGGCTTCACCTTTTCGAAGCAGTTTTTTATCACATCTTCCCATGACTTTTGAGTATCACAACTTCCCATGTACTGGTATCGAGTACAAAATCTGTCCATCTTTTCAATGCAGAGCAATTGCCTTTTCTGTTTTCAAGTGCACATCTACACTTAATTAAAAGCATATCTATGTTTATTTTATTGATTAAAATTGTATTATCTGGTTTAGAATGCTATAATCTCCACCTGTCGTGAGAATTATTGTTTTGATTTTGTTTCAAGTATTCACTCGACTGATATTCTATGAGTTGTGAACTTACTGCTCGAAATAATTATTGTCTTGTATTTGTTTCAATTGTTCACTCGATTGACATAAGTAAGTACCTCTAAGATGGGAATGCCTCATAACTCTGAGTTGCATTTCACATTTGATATTTCTGTGTGGTTCATTAGAAATTTCTGTTGCAAGCTTTTACAAAAAATTGATGTAATTAAATTTGTTTCTCGTTTTTTGATTGAGTATCGTTGCTACCAATTAATAATTTGAACTTTCTCTACATGTTCAATAACACCGCATCTGTACAAACTTAGTCGACTTGTCAACCACTTTGACGAAAGATTTGCGTTTCAAGGAAGGGATACGAAAATATAGTGATCCCCGCGAATAATATCGACATCTATTTGCGCTGCACACATCGCCTTTGAACTCTCTTATCTGACCTCTAGAGCGCCCCGTTTGCTGGACGAATGAATATAGCCCCCAACCCTTTGAGTGATAAAGCATGCGCGGTGCTATGGCCACATAGATAGAGACATAAAGTCTCCTGGCTTTGAGGAAAAGAGTGAAAACAGTGCATATTTCCTACGTCTTGGATACCTCCATCAAGGTTCGTAGTGTTTGTTAGAATGAAAATTGTATATTGGTCGATTTTATGATGGTTCAATGATAGATTATTTTCCTCTGTTGATGTTTACGTGTCGCCGCGTGTTCCTCTGTTCTTCAGCGTTAGGTCTGTGCTATATTGTAATATTTCGCCTTTTGATAGATTGATTAGCTATTATTTCTCTATGTGTTGGATGGTGCCCAGGTTTGGCTCTCTGTTAATTGTACCTGTTGATTGTGTTGTTTCTCGTTATTTCCTTACGTCTATGCTGTTCACTTAATAAGAAATTAAAAGTTGAGTAATGTTGGAATATGAAATTGAGATTCCCTATTGCGCTCGAAATGTTATGACAGATATTCATGCTATTGCAATGATGGTTCTCACGTATAGGAATATTAGACTTTTTATAATAGAACTTGTAATTTGATTGTAATCGTATTGATTAAGAATATTTTCTTTGTAGTGGTATAGATTTTATTTCCTCTTGTGTTCGTGTCGTTCTTTGTTCTGTTTGTTGGCTAGGAGCGTGCTATGTGGTGATTCATTTTTAACATGTCTATTTTCTGATGAGTTTGATTTTTTCTTCTGATTTTCTGAATGATAGATTACTCTGTTGTTTTGATTAGGAATATCTTCTTTGTAGTGTTATAGATTTTATTTCCTCTTGTGTTCGTGTCGTTCTTTGTTCTGTTTGTTGGCTAGGAGCGTGCTATGTGGTGAAGTTCATTTTTAACATGTCTATTTTCTGATGAGTTTGATTTTTTCTTCTGGTTTTTTGAATGATAGATTACTATGTTGTTTTCATTAAGAATAACTTCTTTGTAGTGGTATAGATTTCCTCTTGTGTTCGTGTCCCATAGTCTTCCAGGGTCTGTGCTGTTCACATTTAATTACATACAACTATCAGAACTTCCTGCTATTGCACTGATGGTTCTCACGTATAGGAATATTAGACTTTTTATAATACAACTTGTAATTTTGTTTATAATCATATTGATTAAGAATATCTTCTTTGATTAAATGTGGTGTCCGTTCTGATTCATTGAAAACTTGTGTGATTACAGTTAATAAAAAATAATGTGTTTGATTTGTGATACCTATTCAATGCTATTGTATCATACCTGTAATAAGTATGTTCTTTGTTACGTGTATTGTGTTCCTTCTGCTTCAGATTTTTGGCTAAGTTTTTCCCATTCACGCAGAGTCATAACATAATTTCTGACACTAATGACTTTAATAAATATATTTTCACTTGTACTTTTGTGTATGGCTATCCTTTGCATGTAAACAGCCTACTGCACACCTGTTGTATCTGGAAAAAAAATTACGATTCAAGTCGGCTCAGCCTGAAAAATGACGAAAGTCGGCGGCCCAGGCTGAAGGGTAAGCGCGCACGCAGCCCCCCGGTCACGCCCCGCCCACCACAGCAGCCCTCCACTCGAGCGCCGCCCACCGGTCGCGGGAAGGAAGTCGGCCCAAGTAGGAAAATGGTGAAAGAAGTCAGCCCAGGCTGAAGGGTAAGCGCGCACGCAGCCCTCCGGTCACGCTCCGCCCACCACAGCAGCCCTCCACCCAAGCGCCACCCTGTTACAGGTGGTGAAGGTTTTTCGGCTGGGTTTTTCTCCTTCACCTGATTGGCATCACAATTGGCACAATTCCCACCACTATTGGCTTTACAATTGGCAACTTGATTGGCATTACAATTGGCATTAATAAATATATTTCACTGTATTTTTTGTGTATGACCCTTCTTTGCATGTCTCTGCATGTTATAATCGCGCGGACAACCCTCCGCACACGCGCCGCGCGGGGAAAAATACGCGCAGGGCTCAGGGCAGGGGTCAGGGGTCCAGGTTTCTAAATCTCACCCATGATTATACTGCACCTCTATTACTACTGTTATGGTATAAGGATTAAAATATACGACAAGAGGATTAATAACGGCGGAAAAAGCTGTAGATTATAACGACCATGTCATAGGACCCCTTCCCAGCGCCGCATTTTTGGAAGGTAGCGGTGGCGCTACTCATCGTCCCCGTTATTGCTTCCTCAACTTCTACAATACTTTGTACTTCAGCTTACCTTAGTATTTCTGTACAAGCGGTGGATATTCGACAGATGTTTCACGGCACTGCCTCGCGCCAGCGCCGTGTATGCCAAAGGGAGTCTGGCCATTAGGAGAAGCCTAAAAAAGAGGCACGACCTGTCAATCAAACTTAGGCGCATTTCATTGGTTACCGTTTTCCATGGGAGCTGCCATGACACCAAATTTTCTCAAAGATGGAGGATGGCGCTGGAACGGCGAAGCGGAGATTTCGTGACCAAAATTTTTCACACACTACTTTAATTTCATACTGCGAGCATATATCCTCATATACGCATCTGCAAAATCAGCTTCAACTTTCGCGCTCCGCCATCATTATTTACGCGAAGATGGGATGTTTCGTCTCTAACGTTAGGCCTAGTTAAGACCGTGATACCAAGAAAATAGCAAGAAGGACGACCCTTAAACGTAGGATTTTGCATTATATTATTGCATTTTATTTATACATACATATTTGGTCATCTTTGATTCGATCTAGTCACATTACGTGATTTAAAACTTCATAGCGGCAGTTGTCTGCTACGAAGAAGCGGTTGTACCGCTCTCCTGGCCAATCACTTCTGCCAGCAACCATTTCTGCAATTCTGATCCTTCCCAACATGCCTCTCTGTATGCAGATGGCGTTGATAAAAGTGGGCGCAAAATCCGTTGTTTTGGTCTGTCACCGGTGGTATCCGTTTCAATCCGAATCAATCGAGTTTCTCCAAAAAGGTGGCACCCAGTAAATAAGGGTGAGGTATAAGTACTGGATGGATGTAATAATAGACATCTGTATTTTGAAATACTAAATCAATGTCAGCCACCCCCATCTAGTCTCCTAGTTACTTTAGATTTTCTTCCCTGTATACCAATATTCCCCATGATGATGGCATAGCTGCAGCTGAGGCGGCTTTTTCAAAGTACTCTGATTCTTCTTGTGATCCATCTGTCGTATCTACTCTACTAGAACTGATCCTAAAGAACAACAACTTTGAATTTAACGAGGGCCACTATTTACAAGTCAACGGCACCGCTATGGGCACTAAGATGGCACCAAACTATGCAAATCTATTCATGGGTTCACTAGAAGAAGCATTCTTGAGCACGCGTGAGGACAAACCCACTTTATTCAAGCGCTACCTTGATGACATATTTATGATCTGGCCACATTCGGAAGACAGCCTATTGGAATTTATACGCGATTTCAATGAGTTCCATATTTCTATTAACTTCACTCACACCTATTCTTCCGTCACTGTTAGCTTTCTTGGTGTTCAAATTAAGCTAACCAATGGAGTTTTAACGTCTGATCTCTTCCGTAAACCCACAGACTCTCAGCAGTACTTGTCATTCCATAGTTGTCATCCTCGCCGCACGAAACTGGCCATTCCCTACAGTCAAGCTCTTCGGTATAGGAGAATCTGCTCGAATGACGACGATCTGGACAGAAATTTAGAACAGCTGCAACAAACCTTTGTCGGTCGTCAGTATCCACCCGCTCTAGTTCAAGATGCTCTCAACAGAGCTCGCAAGGCAAACCGTCTAAGCTTACTCGAGAAAAGACAAAACAAATCAGAAAGTAATGCTGTGAACTTAACTGTAACATTCGCCGGAAATATCCCAGTATCCTTCTCCAGTTAGAACGCATGAAAAACATATTTCCTAATCCACCACGTGTCGCTTACAGACGTACACGTAACTTACAAGAGAGCTTGGTCCGGTCTAAAGTAAGCGAACCCACTAGCCCTCCGGCGGGCTGTCATCCATGTAATGGCAGGAGATGCCAGATTTGCAAGTTAATGCAGACCGCACAAACGGTCAGAAGTACGAATTCCAACTTTACCGTCAAGATCAACGCAGACGTAACTCATGCAACGTTATCTATGTAATCCAATGCAACACATGCCGGGCCCAATACGTGGGTCAGACAAAAACTTCTTTCCGAATTAGATTCAACAGTCACCGATCGGATGTTACCAAGAAACCTAATCCTCCAGTCTCACGCCATTTCAAACAACCAGACCATTCAATCAACAAAGCTTCAGTTTTTGTTCTCCAGTCGAACTTTATCTCCGACCGCTCCCGGGAACAACGGGAATCTTACCTAATTTACAAATTCCGATCGGCCATTAACGAGGACCCTGGCATGCTGTCAACAATACGAAGTTTAACAACCTAGATAAGACCCTGTTGCCTTTTCTCGTTTCAGCCAGATCAAAATCCCCACTGACTCACAAGGACGATGACCCCACTCCTGGACCTGACACAAAAGCGCTCTGGAATTTCCCCCAACCGACCACGTCATTCTCAAGCACCTTATCAGCCTCATGGCCACATTTAACTCTTTTGTCCCGAAGAAGGCGGAGCTTCCGCCGTAACCTAGACATCCTCCCTAACTTTTATAATTTTTAAGTTTTAATAAACCCATTTTTTGTTACTTCCCCTAGTTTCGTCTTCTGTCTCCCATTTATTTCAACTATAATTACGTAG